>NC_056744.1:105828347-105960847 GCF_019279795.1 Protopterus annectens | reverse complement strand
AGAGATCGCAACTGTTGGACGCAGTGGATAATGGATGGTGGATCGCTATACTTGTACTTTTTATAATTTTTTCGTTGGTCACATAGGTCCATGTTGGAATTGTTTTGTATAGCTTCAGCTATTGGCCAAGTTGTAATTTTAAAAAACGGGTTTTTGGTTTTGAATTTTGGAAATGTGGGCTAATTTTTATAATAGCCTTTTTTATCAATGCATCTGGTTGTGTACAAATTCCACTATGTATGCTGAGCAGAGAATCTTATCTTATACAGTGATTTAGACCTTTACTGCATATACGATGTTTTGTAACCATTATACATATAGTTATCAGGATTACGTTGCAATACATGTGTGGGTCATTCTTTTCAAAGTATAAAACAATTTTTTGACCTTTTCTGTATAAGTTTTCAAAATACATTATATATGGGTCTTTAGGATTTCTTTGCAACGCATTGAAGGGTTATTTATCCTGAAATATAGAACTGATGGCTGGTCTATGACCTATTAGAGTATTGTATATATATATATATATATATATATATATATATATATATATATATATATGTATACACATAAGTGTGCTTATCTGTATATTTTATCTTATTTCTATTTTATGACCTGGTCCACGTGACAGTATGATATAATTTTTGGACATATGGAGTAGGGTGTTACTTGGATACATCGCACTACAGATTACCATTTTGTATATTATACATATTTATATACATTTTACTAACAGTATACATTTATAACAGTATACATTTATTTTGTATATGGTACATACTTATATACTTCTTATTAACAGTATACATTTATTGTGGATGCAGTTTTTGGGTTCCACCAAGAGTGAGGACACTATACTATTAATCTTTGGTCAAAATACCCACTTATGCTGACATATGGAGTAGGGTGTTGCTTGGATACATTGCACTACAGATTACCATTTTGTATATTATACATATTTATATACATTTTACTAACAGTATACATTTATTGTGGATTCAGTTTTGGGATTCCACCAAGAGTGAGGACACTACACTATTAATCTTTGGGCAAAATACCCACTTATGCTACAACATTTTGCCAAAACAGCATATCTTATCAATAATACAAGTGGCAACCTTTTGATTTGTGGTTAACTTATACCTTGATAATTTGGGGATACTTGTAAACTATTTTTGGTGGGTTTTATATCTCACCCAGGAATATTATCATACCACTGACCCTTGTTTTCAAAGTGGCTTATATACCATCTTTTGGTTGCATTTATTCTAAGTGTATATTCCTGTTCTTCTAATTATTGGATCTCATCCACTTTGAACTTTTGGTGGCCTATGGTAGAATCTCTGCTACTTTTGTTACACATTTATATATATTTGGGATTGTTACTTACTACCTGGTGATCTGTTCAGACAACCCCTATTTTCATTTCTTATTTGGATTTGGATCCCCTTTATACCTAGCGAATTTTATGCTTGACAACTTATTGTCATGGATCTGGGGAAATTATTATCCAGCTTATGTGCGGATAAGGATGATCTTCAGGTATTCGGTATTGGTATCAGTTCCACGAATACCACCAATTTGCCCTTATCAGATCCAGTTGACGGTTGTGTTTCTGAATTTAATCAGCTAGGTAAACAAATTAAAACTTTAAGAACTAATATTTGGCACCACAAGCTATTTAAAGCATATCAGGCTCAAAATATTTCACCCAGGGGATTGAGATCCAAGATTCAGCCACTAGTTGGTGTACCCGATGACCTTTTGATTAGGGATTGGCAATCAGCACAGCAGGAAGCCGCTATGGCCCTGGTCAACATATTAGCCTCCTTTTATGAAAGGACTGTACATGCCAATACTATTGATGTTGAAAAGACATGCAACAATTTGAAACAATTCGAGGATCATACACAATTTCAGAGTTGTCTGAACAAATTATCCAGGGAATTATCTACATTGGAGAACAATCTCAAAACTAAAAAACTTCATAAATTTGCTAGGGACAAGGAAGACTATAGCAGGGGTAGACAATTTGAATCACAGAGGGGTGTGAGGTTCGCCCAGGGTACCAAAAATCCAACTTTTGTGCGCAAGAAGAGGCCGAGATCCATTCTTAAAAGATCAGGATCCACTAGTAATACTTTTGGTGAGGAGTCCTCCACAACAGACAATGAATCAACCAGCACTGGTGAATCACCACATATTAAAAGGGGAAGAACTACTGTTGGCCCTTTAGGGGCAGGAAACATGGGGGGGGCAGAAAACATAGGGGTAAAAAGTCTAGAGGAGTTATTCATGTCGGTAGTGAAATAAATGAATCTTGTACTAATGTGTTAAACATCTCAAAGTATATTTTATCATCTGATGAATATTCATTACTTAATAAAGGTCTGGGTTTTATTCCTGGTTTCTTTATTGATGAAAGCTCACTTGTATCTGACACTATAGACTTTTGTAGAAAAATTAATCTTAATCTATTTTTCAAACAACAGGATAACTCTGATCTCTCTCAAAGATCAACAGACTTTAGATTTCACAAATCTACATTTAATCCCCCTATGGATAAACATGTTGCAGTGTTCCAGCAGGCTGTTATTAAAGATTTACACTTTTATTCCGACTCTCATGATAACATTAGACATAATCTTTCCAATAAGGAACAACTTGCTCTCACACTGCTTAAAAACAATATGGATATAGTCATTCTCTCTGCTGACAAAGGGGGTGCGGTCGTAGTCATGGATGCCGATTACTATCGGGATGAAGGAAATAGACAACTGTCTAACCATCATCACTATATGAAAATGAGTACGGATCCAACACCCAGTTTTCAACGTGAAATTAATTAATTTCTACAGGAAGCAGTGGAGGCGGGTATAATATCTGATAAAACCAAAGCACATCTCATGGTCAAAGATCCAGCTAAACAATATCTTTATTTACTTCCAAAAATTCACAAATCTATTAACAAACCACCTGGCAGACCCATCGTATCTGGTATTGGATCTCTCACTGAACCTCTATCTGTGTTCCTCACTGAAAAACTAAAACCATTGTTATCATGTGTCAGAGCCAGAATTCAGGACACCACAGAATTCTTACAGATTGTTTCAGAATCCCAGCTTGAACCAGATTGGCTACTATGCACTTTAGATGTTAAGTCCTTATATACCAGCATCCCACATTGGGCAGGACTGATGGCTCTAGAATTCTGGTTAAATAAAGCCAATATTTATCCTCCAGGACTCAACACATTACTCGTATGTATGGCGGAACACATTCTAACTAAAAATGTGTTTTATTTCCAACAAGATTGTTATTGGCAAATACGAGGAACAGCCATGGGGGCCTCATTTGCACCAATTTATGCAGATCTTTATATGGGATATATTGAGGAACACATCATTTATGATGAATTGCATAATGTGTATCTACCTGAAATAGACATCTGGAGGAGATATTTGGATGACTGTTGGCTAGTGTGGAAAGGGGGTTCTGATTACCTTCAGGAATTCATAGAACACCTGAATGGAAATATGTGGGGGACCGAATTCACTGTGGAATACGATTTGAATGAGATTCATTTTTTGGATGTTCACTTACAACGACAACCTGACCACACATTGAAAACATCTGTATATCGTAAATTTCCACAATACAATACTTTATTACATGCCAACAGTCTCCATCCTAGACACATTATTAAAAACATTCCGAAATCCCAGTTTCTGCGGATAAAAATAATATGTTCTTCGGAACAAGATTTGAATAAACATCATGATGATTTAGCCAACAGATTTTTGTCCAGAGGATATCGTTGGAACACTATCAGCTCTGCCGCACAATGGAGTAATAATAAACCGAGGGATTCTCTGTTAGAATATAAAAAACATGCAACACAAAAAAGCTCAGATACATGTAGATTTGTTACTACATATGGCAGAAATAGTCATAATTTGATTAATATTATCAATACACATTGGAATATACTCAAATCTCATCCTCTTTTGGAGGGATATCTAGGCGACCGTTGCTACTTTTCATATAGAAAGGGCAAAACACTTGGTTCCCATTTTTCACATTACAAAAAATCTGGCATGGGGGATGACTCTCTTATTCAGAGGACATTAACAGGAGACAAACTAGTAGGTACATACCCCTGTGGTCATTGCAGTTTCTGTGGCTACATCTTTAAAACCAAAAGTTTCACGAGCAAAAATACTGGTCACATATATGACATAAAATTTTTCGGAAACTGTAGTACAGACTGGATTATTTACCTAGCCACCTGTACCTGCCAGGCTTTTTATGTTGGACAGACATCAAGACAATTTCGCATTAGGATATCGGAACATTTGGGGGACATCAGAAATTGTAGAATAACCAATGCATTATACAGACACACCATTAAGCACCCCACGGCCAAATTCTCATTCTCCATTATTGATCACATTATTGGGAATCGGGCTTTTAAAACAGGATGGCATGACATTCTCAGTAATAAAGAGAAAAGATGGATTGTCAAACTTGGTGGGCTTTTCTCACCAGGACTTAATGATAAAATGTGATTTACTGTTAATTTCAGTTATTCACTTTTTTATTATTAATAACAAAGAGTAAAGATGGACAGTTAAACTTGGTGGCTTTTTCTCACCAGGACTTTATGATTAAATGTGATTTATTGTCTATTTTTGATAACATATTATCAATAACAAAGAGTAAAGATGGATAGTTAAACTTGGTGGGCTTTTCTCACCAGAACTTTATGATAAAATGATAAAATGTGATTTATTGTCTATTTTGGATATTTACTATTTCCATCCTTTAAGGGTAATCATTTTCTCTATGTCGCTGTTTCATCTTAATACAAAGGATGTATCTTGTTTATTACTTAAAATGTCTTAAGAACATTACCATCCAAGTACTATATTATGGTGGACAACACTTTCTTCAAATTATTGTGTTATTGTATTTTTGTTTTTTGCATGATTTTTCACTATAACAATTTTTTCATGACAGGAAGTGATGTCATTCCTTCCTTGAAAGGTATATATGGAGCACTTTATTTTGTTAATGTAACTTACTACTGAGGAAAGCCAAGTGCTGAAACCGGTCTAGTTTCAGTCTATTAAAACTGTTTTTGATCCACTCATGGTGCTGGCTTGTTTCTTTACATTGGTCATACAAGCTTTGTTGCCGGGCACCAGTCGTACTTGCTAGCTTTACATCTCCTGAATAATACAGATATGTCATTTCAATTGAGTGTAAAATCTCTAGTAGCATTAGTGTTTTTGCATGAATCTGAGGTAGTGCCTACATTTGAAGAATTGAAAGTATGTTTTCCAGTTGAAGGGCGAGAATTGTTGAAATATTTTTCTGATTGGTACATTCACGGCAGACTGTGTAAATTTACAACTAGAATGTCAAGCTCAATTAGATTTCCAACTCTATTTCTTATTCCATTCTGGAACGTGAACTCAATGAACTACATTTGCCATGAACCCAGAATTCTGTCGAAGCATTGCATAGGCGCTTAAAATGTTTATTAGGATCCCAAGCAATTGATTTAAATACACTTATGCATGCTTTGTCTAGAGAGCAAGACAGAGTAGATGAGCTACGGGTCTGAATGGCAACTGGTTTTCCTCCGTCCCCTAAGAAACGGAAATTATTAAAGCGGCATAAGCAGTTTGTCACTGTGCTGAATAATAGAAAGGAATACAGTGCCGTACATTTTGTAAATAGCATTGCGAGGTTGTTAAAGATTTGAGATGTTTATTATTGCTAATGTGTATATGATCCACGTTTGACTGTATTGCTAAGGAGCAGAAATTAGCAGAGCAATCTGAAATATTATTTGTTGTATTTGGAAGTGCTTACTATAAGAAAATGGCAGCATTTATGGCAGCGTTATGGAATGTTCATTTCATTTGTAAACAGCGGTTAATTTGTGTTGGATTGTGTTGGATTGCTTCACAAATATGTGCAGAAAAGTATTAATTTGATGAAAGACTTCTTTCTGGATATAGCACGTTGCTATGAAGGGTGTTTACTGGCTGATATGGTATTACTTTCCATGTAGGATTATTGTTCTCAAGGTGCACTAGTTTAATGAACGTCGGTAAAGTGCATGTCGGGCTAATGGGTAGTCGGGCAACTGATTTGTCGGTCATTTAGGGTCGGTAAAGTAAGTGTCGGTAAATTGCATGTTTGGGCATCTAAAGTAGACCTATATATATATATATATATATATATATATATTTATATTCATTGCATTTTATTAGCTTTCATTTGAATCAGTACTGCTGCCCTCTATATTTTTTTCCAAGTTATGTATAAGTGTTATTTACTTAGGAATAATATTTTCTGCTTGAGTCTTTGTCTGTGTTTGGTCCTACATTCACTGCTTAGTTTTCATCCATGCTTTTTTCTAATATAATTTACTGAAATCTTTCACCTGTCTTCAGCACATGCAATGCTGACTGATGTTTTTGTTTGCTAAGTTACATGTATACATTGCTGTGACTTGACAAGTCAAAAATTGAGACTTAGCAAAACATTTTAAGAAAAATAAAATGAACAAATGAGGTAAATGTCTGTCTGCAAGTGCACTAAATGTGTCTAGACTTGTCATGGCATCTTTAGATTATCACTGACTATTTTGTGAAGGAGATTATTGGCCGTCAAGAATTTCCAACAGCATTTATGCAGACTTTCATTTTATGGATTTATTTTTCAAGTTTTTGCTGACTGATTTTGTGGTCTAAACTTTTCCTGGTCTTAAATGCATTTCAGTTAGGTAGAGTTCTGTAACAGTTTACCAAACCAACATTCCACAGAGCAGTGGAAACAACTACAATATACTTTCATACACTAACATACTTACGTAATACTGATAGCAGTTTCAGTTACTAAGAACTAGAAGAAGATAAGATTTGCTTTAGAGAACTGGAAATAGGGTAACTGCAGATCAGTCAGTCTTTTCTCTTTGCCAGTAGAGATTGTGAAATGACTGCAGAAGAAAGTGAATTTCCAATTCTTACTGTCTGACAGAGCAGATAGCATACATAACCACCGATTTACAAAGAAAACAATGTGCCAGAAAATAATTACATAATAAGCAACAGTGGGGGTGTGGGTTTTAAATTATTTAACCAGATGCACTGTAGGCATACCTCTCAACCTGGAAACATCAAAAATCTGGACAAGACCCATGAAAAATAGATACAAGTCTGTATGCTGATTAATGTAAAATTTGCATACATAATTACATAATCCTGCCCACTCCAGTTGAATTGTGGGATACCAACTTTCAAATGCAAACAGAAGAACAGAACCAAAATATAGCACTAGAGTCCCCCTGCAGCCATTCCAATGTCCCATTACCTGGCTGTTTCACCCCATTTACCATAAACACTAATGTGTGCATAATGCTTTACTTCTACAGTGATTATTTGGATTTTATTTTTACATTTTATAGCACAATGCACAAACACTAATAGATATCTCCTAAACAAAGCAATACTGTCTCACAGTGAAAATAGACTTGGCATTAAAAATTCTGTGCTCTTGAAAATGAAAACCTATTCTTTGCAAATATAAAAACACAAAACAAAACAAAAACAATATGCACTTTATAACAAGGGAAACAAAAATAAAATATAATGAATACCAAGCAGAAAGAGAAGCAAATGAAAATGACAATTTTCAAGTCTGGAGCATCTATTTCCATTCCAAAGTCCAAAGGACATATTTTTGTGAAAAAGATGGCAAAATGCTGATAATGAGATAATCACCATACCTAAATGATGAAGGAAGTTCTGCAGCCTATCAATAAATAGACTAGAAAAGACAGGTAACATGCAGTACTTCAAAGAAACCCATGAAAAATACTTACGGGTAACCTAATGCTCCCTTCAAAGTAATCTGCTGTTGAATGCAAGACATAGGCAGAAAAAAAAAGTGAAAATGCCATTGAGCTGTAGACTACATCAATAGTAGATAAAAGGGCTGTGCAGATCCTGCTGAATGCACTGCTGTGGAAAGTAAAGCTAGGCATTGTACAACATAAAAGAATCTGAATATAAGGCAGTTAACATGCACCAACTGTAGCACCAGCAAACAGAAATGAAAAAACAGAAAAAAAGGACAATGATTGAGAGGTCATGCCAAAAGCAACCTGTGCCAAATATGTCCAATAATTGGAGGCTGGGTAGGTAAGGAATTCAATACAAGGTAGAGAAAGCAGGTGCCATCAAAAAAACTAATCAACTAGGCTTAGGAAGTGAAGCCTATGTAACATGCCTTTCTGTCAATTACTGAAGCAGAGGAAATAAAAAATACATTTTCCCAGATCCCAAAAATAAAGATCACAATCTGCATGCAAGTATCTATCACCTTCAAGGATGAAGTGTGCACCAGCTGGCTCAGTGCATCAAGCCTGAGTAATTGATAGCTTTGCTTTTTGTGCAGAACCAGCCTTAGATTACTAGAGGTGGGAAGTTTCTTCTATCGACTGAGGATGACAAACTGTGTATCTGGTTACAGCTGTGAACTAGCAAAATTTCAGTCAGTGGCTTAATAGCACTTTCGCTGCCTCATCTAAAAGTAGCATAGGCCACCCAATGAGCTCATAGTTAAAATGTTGTTACATAAAAAACCTCAGCAGCAGCAGCAATAACTGCACAGTATTTTACAGAGTGCTTCCTGACCTGAAGTGTAAGCTTTAGTGCTTATATTTTACTCAAGCTCCTTAAAATGATATACTACTGACACAGATACTCCACATTATTAGTTAGATACTGAATGGCTGAAGGGACGGATCAGATCGGACTGCAATCACTCAGTTCCAAAACTCATATTTCCTGATTAAAATATTAATTTGCGAGTAAAATATTGTAAAATAAAAGTTTCTGATCTACCCACATACCTCTTATTTCGCAATTTGCTATAAATTCATATAACAGAATAAGGCTTATTTCTTGGGCTGAATGAGATAACCTACTCTATAAAATGTATTTTTTTTTTTTTTGCATTATAGAGATGCATTTCTTGCACCAAACACCGATGTTTCCCAAATTGACTTATATCTAAATCTTAATTCAACAGTCATTTCCTGCTGTAAATAAATATTTTGAGGACTAATATTCAGCAAATAAACAGTACATACCTGCATTACAGGAGTGCCACTGACATAATCCACTCGCAGATAATCCATTAGAAGAGTGCTGTTCCACTCATTTTAGAAGCCAGTCCAGCCGGAAATGCGTGCACGACGTGAGCTCCTTGAGCTCAGTTCCGACAGGCTGGTAGCCCTGACGGAGCTGACGTCATCGCACACATGATGACATCAGCTCAAACAGTGCGAAAATTAAAAAAAAAAACAAAAGAAAAAAATCGGAAATGAAGGGGTGCCACTCAGGAATCGTGGCACCCCATCATTTGGACCCCAAAAGTTGGTAAAAACTGAGTAATTCAGTACGGTTGGGAGGTATAACTGTAGGTAGATCATAAGGGCAAAGCCTTTTTAGTCTAACATAAAACACACATGGTTAAGGATGTTAGGGGAGGTTGGCTTAATAGTTAAGGTGTTTACCTTACAGACACAAGGTGCAGGGTTTGATTCTCACTTGGGGTAATTGGCTAGACTTAAAATGGCCCACAAGGGCAGTTAGTCTAGTATGAATCTATGAACCTATGAACCTATAAATACTGCACTGCCCACACCAAATGCTGTTGATATTGCTAGTATCCTTTGGCCAGCATTTTACTTGGTTTGTTCTCGTGTTATGCTTGGTAAATTTGGTACAATTAATGGATGCTACACTTTTAAAAGCAAAAGCAATTCATACATTTTATTTTTTCTTATGTTTGCAAGACTTTTTGTATTGATTTAAGCAGACTACACATGATTTTGAATGTTTTTGAAAGAGTAAATCATTAGTTTCATAGTTATTCTGGTACACCTGCATTCATAGACACACGCACACAGGTGGATGACATTAAGACAATTTAGCAAAACACAAGCTTATTGGTTAAAAATAAATAAATAACAGCACTTTGTGTTGCTTAAACCCTTCCTTTTTATTTGCTTTGTTGCTTAAAAAAGTTTGCATTATTATTTGCATACTGTGACTGTATGTTTTCATTTGGTTTTCCTTTGGGAGACAAAGTTGCATGCTTGTTGGTACTTAATAGCAACAATGGAGTGATCTGGAAAACTTGGGAAAGTAGAACATTTCCTGAATGGAATGTAGGAATTGATTGCTGTGAATGTCATGTGTAGTCCATATATTATTTAAATTATATTACTGAATCTGATTCTTTTTTAATTGTTTGCATACTTTTACTGTACCATGGAGTGGATTCAGAGAGATTCTCTGCCCTTGCGCTAATTGATTAATGTGGGTTAGTCAGTTAGTACAACTGAAAGAATCTCCAGTTTAGAGAAAAGGTAAAGCTGCTCAGAAGAGTACCTCATTAGCGGGTATTTAAAATGTATCTCAGTTGAACACTATGCTGTCATACCTGACTGCAGTAGTATTCTCCCTAACAGCCTTTGCATTATGGTAGCATAAGTATCCCCCCTACAATCGCGCACACACACACACACACACACACACACACACACACACACACACACACACACACACACAACATACGTGCACACACAACCATACATGCACAGACTCCTAGACATATACACAAACACGCACATATACAGGCATACATGCACATACTCCTGGACATTCACACACACACACACCCATGTCCCATAATCAAACACCAGTACAGGCTGTCAGTCACCTGCATGCACACTCCCCCCCAGTACAAATATATATATACACAGACACACACACACAAATACATGCACCTGCAGCCAGCTTCCCTATTCTTACATCATGTCGTGTGACCACCCAGAAACACACACACACACACGCACACACACACACACGCACACACACGCACGCACACACACACACACACACACACACACATTCAGCTACGTTTATGCCCCTACAGATATGTGCGGACATTCACACACAGACACACACATGCACAGAAAACACACACACGCACGCACGCGCATACACATACACACACACACACACACACACACACACACACACACACACACACACGAGGAACAGGCATGAAATATGAACATGGTCTGTCATCCAGCAGGAGGTTTGATGTTTTTTTTTAAAGCTCTTAACCACCCTGCTCTTGTTTGCTAGCATTCATAGTGCAGTGCTTGCCAATGTGAACATGATGCAAGGGCATGTTTCCGTAATATGCAGTTCTCAGTTTGGAGTGCATGCAGTCTTCGAGTAGGTTCACATCACTGAGTCTTTATGTGAAGATGCATAGTACAGAGCACTCTGCAAAGATGAAGCCTTTGTGGTGTGATTTCACTAACTCCTTTCCTCTGAAATGAAAGAGCCAATCTTCGTACAACACCTTGCCTTGGTCATTTGGGGTATAGTCTGGGCCAGGACTTATATGCTATGGTACTGGCAAGTACAACTGATTTTACCCAGCTGTAGTGTGGAGCTTTTTAAAAAAAAACAATATAAAATTATAGTAACAACTGAAGATATTTTCTGTATTAAGGGGTATGGGACATTGAAAGCTATAGCCAAGAAGCCATACCCCTCAACTCTTAGTTCAAGAATAAGGGCAGAAGAAAAATATAATGGGGACAAAGGCCCAGACTCAGGGACAAATTTTAAATGTTGCACTTCTGTACTTAAAAAGTTGCTAGAATAACAGGTTCTGCATTAGCATGCATCGTATGAAGGTGAAGTTTGAAACTCCAATGTCATGTTATAAAGTGTTTGAGATCCTCACTAATTTGCCTGAAAACCACCAGTTTTATGAGGGGGGACAGGCCAGGAATATGAGGCAAAATCAGAGACATTGTATGAAATCAGAGGCGGTTGAGAGCTATGCAACGAGCAGGTATTGGGTTTGATGAAGAAACATACAACTGTGGGAGGTGACTCGCAGTCTGTGACTGTGTTGGCAGTAGGATGAAAGAGTCCTGACCTCTGTAAAACTTCCAAACATCAGTACATAGGCTGGAAAAAGGAGCATTTAGCAGGTTTGCCTACACTGCTAAAAGAATTTGTATACTTCTAGACTTTTGTTTAATGTGCTGCACATGAACTGCACGGTTTTTTGTTTCAGAGTTTGTGGTTCTAAGTACTGGGTGATGTTGTGTTTCTTATTACTCAAAATGCTTCCTCTTCGAAGAGGCTGATTATTAGAATCTGGGTTTCTGGCTCTTCTGTCAGTTTTACAGAGCGAGGAAGAGAGTGTACATGGATCTTTATTGTCACTTTTGTATAAAATTGTTCAGTTTCACATTGTCATAGGAACAGCACCCTATCTTTAACCAAGGTAAAAGAATAAACTTTATGATACTGAATCTCTTCTTTTTACAGCTCAGCAGTTCACAGGCATCTTAAGAGAGAGAATTCTCCAGATGTTGCAGCAGAGAGAGGAACTAATGCCTTCTCCTCAGGAGTGGGCATACAGGGAAGCACTGAAGGTTGAAGCACTTCAGGAAGGAGGCAGTTTTAGGTAAGCATGATTAGTCCCAAATTGTAGAACTTAACCCACCACTGTGGAACATCATTTCACCATTTCTTTGGAAACCGGTGATCTGTACTGAACAACAGATACCTAGCCTGTTGTGACATTGCCAAGTCTTGGTACTTCAAAATCAAGGCCTGGTGTACTCATTTGACACATTTCCCCCTTGATATGGGTATACAAGCATGTCCAGGAGAAGGAGCTGCCCCCAGTGAGCATTTATTTATTTGCCTATCTGATTGTTTTAGTTATTTATGTTCCAGAATCAAAGCAACCAAGCCCATTTTCATAGAGGAACTGAAAAACTCCCAGAAAGTATTGCATAAAGAAAGTTTACAGTATTTGTGCAGAGAGCAAGGCAAATCTGTATACAGTAACAAAGTATGTCAGAAAATTACAAATCACAATCCCAAATGCACGTGTGTGTGTGTGTGTGTGTGTGTGTGTGTGTGTGTGTGTGTGTGTGTGTGTCTGTATGCAGGTCACTGTGCATCAAAGGTTTGAATTCACTGGGGTTTGAATACCAAGTGAGCAAAACTCAGCCTGTTTAAAAAATAATAATAAAATGAAAACAAATAGACAAACAAAGCATTTACAACAAGTGCTTTTTACTGGAAAGCATTCAAACTTGGGTGCACTTTGTTGACATACCTATCAGGGTCAGTTTGGAAAGTTGGGTTTGAACTCAGGAACCCAGTGCTTTCCATCCTTAAGATGGAAACACTCAACATGTTATTTTTGGAGGAAGTGGGAGGAATCTCACACTGAAGTGGGCAGAGCATGCAAACTCCATAAAGACAGTGACATGAGGGCACAAGCAGACCCTGTACCATGTGGCAGTGAGGTGAAAGCCTTTATGCCCGCCATGTTCAAGATATATATGTGTGTGTGTGGTATATGGTGTGTGTGTGTGTAGATATAACCAACCAGTAAAAATGACACATGTACAAACAATTCAGTAAAAAACTCCAAGAAAAACTTAGCCAAGCTAGAGTTTTCACTGTGTAATACGTTAAATCTCTTGTAATGAAGGCTCATGGGACCTATGCAAATCTCCCATTAAGGACATAATGTATTTCAGCTACATAGCTTCTGAATGTCCATAATCTTTTCACTTTTTAAATCTTTATTGTTACAATCAGGCTAGTAAAGCAAACCCCTCTAGCTTTGGACATGCATGTTTCATCCTTTATATTGACTTTGTCAGCACAACATAAGTGGATAGTTTGGCTATACTACAGAAACACAGGGTGTCAATCAGTCAGGGACAAATCCAGAAATAATCATGGACACTTTCAAAATATTAGTACTATTAACTTGAAACATTGATAGAATAAGAGAATGTGAATTAATGCACATTTTCTAAAATAAAAGAAGTTTATAACTCTAATTGTTGTCATTATTTATTAAGTGTAATTCACTACTCTTTCTCCAAAAGTCATCAGTTTTAGGAGGGATTAAGAGGGACAGAGCTAAAATTTCAGTCAAAATCAGGGATGTCCCTGAAAATAAGGGACATTTGAGAGGTATCAACTCAGCTGCAGGCAGCTTATGGGTATCAGCTGGGTTTAAAGGCCTATGAAACTTTTTCTGGGACAAAAAACTCCAGAAAAAATATTAAATAAAGATGATAGTAAAGAAAGGTGTACAAGTAATCGACAGATATGCAACATTTAAACAGAGTACCATTAATTATTATCAGCAGCATCTGAAGAGCTGTGAAACTTGTTTGGAAATGAATTTGGTAGAAGAGGGAAGGAGGGAATGGAGGATTGGTATTAAGAAGTGCGAGAGAATATTTTAAGATAGGTAGAAGGAGGAAGAGGGAGATTTTGGAGCAATAGCCAAGGGCATAGTGCTTGGGAAGAAAAGGAGAAAGGAAAAGGAAATTTATCATCAAGTAGTCGTGTATATACAGAACCAGGTATCTTTTTGGTATTCTCTTGTTTTGTCTTAAAAGATTTGGTGCTGACTGTGTTTCTTAGAGTAACAGTAAGGAAGTTCCAAATTTTGGCCAGGCAAGAGGTGTACAGAAAGTTACCAGATGAATTGTTAGCTTTCGTAATGGATCTCAGTTGTCTAATTGGGTTATAAAGTTGGCGAATAATTTTCTAGATGAGTTTATGGGAGGTGACTAGATGGAAAAGTGTAAGCTAATGCCTCAGCTGTAAACACTGAGGATTTTAAGGTTAGACAGTGACGTGGCCTATAATGATGATAGGCTGCAAATTTCTGCACCTTGTTATAGCACTGTTCCAAGAGTGAGAGTTGAGGGGATTGCAGGTTAGTGAAGACAGGAGCAGCGTAAAGTAGTGTAGGGATAATAAGAGACTGAGCAGTTGTTTTTTTTTTTCTGGCATTATCTCTGAGGTATTGTTTGAGTATATAAAGTGCACCTAGTTTTTAGCGTGTGCTTTTTACTGCCTTGCCTTATGTGATGATCAGATTTTTAAGTTTTTGCCAATAGTGATTCCTAGAAGTGTAATTTGACCTACGAGTTCTATGTTGGTATTGTTAGTAGAAGTGATTTTGAATTTCTTTTTGTAGTCATTAGAATATTTTAAAGTAAATAGGATTGTTTTTTTTTTTTTTTAAGTTTTAAGAGCAGCTGTGTATCAGACAGCTAGGCCACTATGGTGGAGAATGACTCTTGGGTGAGTTGTTTTAAATTAAATGTGCTTTTAGCAGAACAGATGACTGCTGAATTATTTACATACCTTAGGCTTGTGGTTTGATTAGAAGCTGTGTGGAGATCATTAATGAATATATTGAACAACAGGAGACCTAAAATGGATATTTGTAGGACACTCACTGTAATAGAATGGAAAGAGGAAATGTAATTTTGCTATTTTACTGCCTGCTGCCTATTTGGGATGTAGCTTTAGAACCAAGATAGTCAAGTTTCATGTATTCTTAGGTAAGCTAGCTTTTGAAGCATTCATCAGAATAGTGGTAGGTTTATGTGAAGTGTTTTTGTAACGTCGGGTGTAAAATTGGGGTTGGGGGCATGGTTAGGGGTAGCATTAGCAGGAATTGGTAAGATGGCCAGATGCCAGAATTGAAGATACAGTAAGTAAAAGACTTGTACTGGGCATTAATAGAAGGTTAAGAAAGAAAGAAGGGCAAATGGAAAAATGAATGGAATGAGGGGAACAAATGCATGGGGGCAAACTGGAAAACATATGTAAGACCCAGCTAATTTGTCATGTAGAATAGAATAGTCCACTGTATCAAAGGCCATTTTTGAGACCAAGAAATATTCCACCAGTTAGCATGCTTTACTCTTTGTTCAAGAAAATATGGTCTTGTGAGCTGTAAATGACAGTCAAATTACTTAAGTCTGTTCTGAAGCCATGCTGTCTGTCATTGAGGATATCATATTTTATGATGTATTCAGTTATTTCTTTGGATATTGTCTTCTCTAGTATGTTAGTTAGGGGCACAGTTTAGCAACTGGGCAGTAGTCATTAAAAGTGGATGGGGAAGAGTGGAAGAGTTCTTTGCACAGCTGCACCTAGCTATTCTGGTGCTCTGAGACACTCCCTCCTTGATCTATACCGCCTCAGATTAAAGTTGAGGGGGAAAAGAGATCCTCTCATACTTGAAGACCAAAAAAGAACTTTTTCTGCTTTTAAAACTGTAGCAAACTGCTTACTACAACCTGTATCACACACAAGGGAGGGTGTTGGTGGAGGGCAGCAGAGAAGGTTTGCTAAGTATGTCACTATCTAATCATAGTATGTTGGCATGAAAAAGTCTGAATTATGTGACTATGTCTGTCATTCTTTCCTTTTTCCAGGGTGTTTTTCAACACTATAATTTTTAGCTTTGAAGTAAATTGTATAATTTTATAAAACTTTGTGCAGTGGAAGACATGGGGAACATTTGGTGGATTATTGAATACAGGGACTTTGGTAAATGAATGATTAGCTACTTTATCTATCAGGTCTGCAATTAAAAGTAGACTTAAGATTATGCCTTTGTTGACTTTAGGGAAAATGTTTATGGCACCAAGGTTTGTAGCTGCTTTCCAGAATAGTTTGGATTGACTTAAGTCGTACCATTCTGTGTTAGTCAGATTTGGCCTTGTTAGAACATAATAAGAGGTTCTTTATTAGTCAATAAATAACCTGAAACATACCTCCCTGAACTATATGAAAAGAATCGTAATAGAGCTCTCAGACTATGCATCCCAAGCTTGTTTGAGCCTAGCATTGAGGAGCATTCTACCTTCTTCTAGGATGATGCCAGAGTACCAACAGAAGATAATTGACTTTAATAATTGGTTAATATTTGCCTTGGAGGATATGGTAGACAGACTACGTTGCTTTGCTAGGGATTGCCTGCACTTGTTCCTTCTAGATTTTTGAATATTGGCTAAACATCGTCCAGCCTCATAGTGCATATTTTAGGCAGTGCCCAACCTGATAAACCTGCCAGCAAAGATAAACCAACTCAGAGTAATCTAAATGTGTTACTGCTCAAAGCCAGGAGTCTAAACTGGAAACTCCATTCCCTGCAAGCTTTCTTCATCCTGGTAGATCTAGATATCACTGCAGTTACCAAGACTGTATTTAAAGCCACAGAGGGTACCCCAGCCATTTAAGGCTACAATGCACTCCACACATTTAGACCAGCCACTGCACAGGTAGGATCTAAAGGTGGATGAATCTCAGTTTACATCAAATATACACACAGCTCAAGGCTGATCAAACAGTATGACACACTTGAATATTTCCATGTCCAACTTACCACAAGTAAAGTCCTATACCATTTCCCTGCAAGCTATATGTCCCCCTCTATGACTCAGGAAGCCGATACCATGTACCAGAGACACTCCTCATTCAACCCAACACAATTTTCATGGGGGACTTTAACTACCGCCAACATTAACTGGGAATCATACATGACCTCAAACGTGCAGGCCCAGCAATTCTTGAATTTTGTTAACACAAACATCCTTGAACAACTAGTTTTCACACCCACCAATGGTGAAAATATCCTTAACTCAGTCCTTACAAATATGGGGTAATAATGCACTCCCCAAGTGTAAAGTCTTCATTGGCCAGGTTGGACAACAAAGCTGTCTCCTTTGAAATAAGTATTAAGCCCAGGACCCCAGCTAACCTCAGAATATTTAAAAAGTATTTCAAAGCTAAATTCCTCCTCCTGAGTATCAGTCTAGCAAAATTCCAAGCCCCCCAACCCTAAGAACACTGCTACCTATAGAGAATTATTCACAGAAACTCTGTATAATCATGTAAATAGCTGCATAGAGACAGCTATAACTATCAAAAATAAATATGACATCTTCCGAAACAAACCACCCTAGTGGAATTACAGTATAAAAAAGTTGTATAACAAAAGAAAAAAAATCATGTCCAAAAACAAGTAGAGCATTAGCCAGCAAGGTACCGTCATCAATCTGAACAAGCAACTCAGTGGACTAATCAAGTATCGTAAGCCTTTCTTCAGTTATGTCCACAGTCTTACAGGCAACACCCACCAAAGTGCCAAAGTAATTGTGAATGGAACAAAGCCAGAGGATACAGCAGATATGTTGGCCGATAAATTTAGCACCAACTTTACCCCCTCCCACCAGGAAAAACCTGCACCATTTCCCCTCCAGCTATTATTAGGGAGGGGGTCCTCAATGTCCTCTCTGAGGTCATGAACACTGCTTCAAAAAGCCCCGATAATATCTCAGAATGCCTCCTGAATGGCATGAAACATGATTTTTAGACAAAGTCATGAGCACAAAATTATCAACATGAAAAAAATAATTCTAAACAAAATTTAAAGGTCATGCTGCTAAATGCTAGGAGTATTAGCATGAAAATACACTCATTGCAAGTGTTCCTTGCCCCGAAGGATGCTGACATTTGTGCAGTCACTGAAACCTGTTTCAAAATTGTGGAGAGCACCACAGCCTTACCAGGTTTCTCATACCACCATACTTTTAGACCCCCAAACGGAGGGCTACAAAGCCAAAGGAGGTAGAGTTTCAATATTTATCAAAGACATACACACCTCCAGGCTGGTCAAATGGTGTGACGCACAGGAGATGCTCCAAATGCAGTTAACTGTTGACAAAACATGTATTCAAATCATAGCTAGCTACAGACCTACAACCAAGACTCAGGACACCCACTCCACCTATCTGGACTTATTTGAATCCATCAAGATTCAACCCTCTACCCTGATCCTGGGAGAATTTAACTACCCAACCATGGAGTGGAAGCTGTATTCTAGCCCAAACATGAATGCCCAGAGATTCCTCAACTTAAGATTATGCCTTTGTTGACCTTGTTGTGGACTGTCAATACCAGTGCATCGGATCAGCTGGTCAGCACCCCTATGAGAGGTAAAAATATCCTGGACCTGGTCCTAACCAACATGAGTAGCCAATGTAGCACCCTACAGTGTCATCCTCCTTGGAAAGAACAGACCATAAAGTGATCACTTTTGAAGTCACCATCTCCCCTGACCCCCATCAGGGTCAAACAAAAAAACTTTTGCAAAGCTGACTACAAGCTCCTCGGAGCAGGTATAAGCAGCTGCACAGACACCGTCCCTTCAGTTGGAACTAGCACTAATGTCCAAGCCTACACCAAAAAACTATATGAGCACCTACATAGCTGTATGGACTCAGCAATACCTGACAGGACCAAATCATCTTCCTCAAGGAAGAGTAAACCTGTCTGGTGGACAGCAGCAATAAACAGATGCTATAATAAAAGGAAGAAATTGCTGTCCGGGACCAAGAAGGAGCAGGTGCCAAGTCACTGGTTAAATCCTCTAAAGCTAACTTCGAGTCTAAATTGGCCACATCTACTAAGGACAGTAACAAGGCCTTCTTCACATACTTCCACAATCTCAAAGGTAAAACTCAAATCTGCTCTGAACTGGTGATCAGTAACACCACATACACAAATACCATAGATATAGCCAACCTGCTGGCAGACAGGTTCAGTGAAAACTTCACCCCCTGTCCCCCATCAGTAAACCAGGACATCCCCAGCACATGCCCTCCCCATCACCAGGGAGTAGGTCTTCAATGCCCTCTCAAATGCAAAAAATACAGTTTCCATCGGACCAGATAACATCCCTGGCTGTATTCTATATGAACTCAGGCATGAGCTCTCAGCCCCATTAGGCACCCTATTCAACCAAAGCCTGAGCACCGGCTTCGTCCCAGCCAAATGGAGGACAGTCACTGTCATCACTCTACACAAATATGGATCATCCAACGACCCAGGCAATTATAGGTCCATCAGCCTAACTAGCCTGATCTGCAAGGCTATGGAACGCATTATCATGGACCTTATAAACAAGGACATTGGCAACCTCCAAACGTTTGACCCGATACAGTTTGGTTTTATCAAATGGAGATCATGCCTGTTAAATTTGGTCGACGTCTTCAAAACAGTCACCAAAGCCATGGATGAGGGGAAGATGGTGGACACCACCTATCTTGACCTAGCCAAAGCTTTCAACACTATTCACCACTCGGGCATAGTAGATAAACTCTCCTAGCTAGACATCAACCGGTATGTTACCAGATGGGTAGCTAACTGGCTGACTGATAGAACCCACTTAGTCAAAATAGGGGAAGCCACCTCTAGTAGTAGACCCATAACAAGCGGTGTACCCCAAGGATCGGTCTTGGAGCCTCTACTGTTTGGGGTATACTTTTCTGAGGTGCAAGCCAAAACCAGTGGTCTGTGGCTGACCAAGTTTGCAAGTTGGGTGCTGTTTTAAATCCCCCTAGTGATTTGAACATCCTCCATGAGGGGCTTACCCAAACTAATGACTGGTGCCAGAAGCATGGCCTCAAACTAAATCCCAAGAACTGAATCATTATCCCCTTTGGAGAAAATGGCATCCCCACTAATTATCACATTACTAACAATGAACTAAGCACGCAATCAGTCGTGAGGGACTTGGACTCCCAGGTTGATAGCAACCTGACTTTTGATCACCACATTGCCTCTGTTGTACAGAAGGCTTTCTACATGGCCCACCTCATAAATAAGGGTATTTCATCCAGGTGCATGGAGGTCATAACATCCCTGTACTCCTCCCTTATCAGACCCATTATCGAATACACTGCCCCCTGTGGCATTTACCTTGCCAGGTACATGCAGAAGCTGAAGAGACCACAGAGGTTCCTGACCAGGAAAATCCAGGGTCTCAAACACCTATCCTATACTTATAGGCAAAAAGCCCTGTCCCACTATTCAGTCTCGTACAGACTGCTCAGAGGTGACCTGTATCTGGCATACAAGGCCATGTCAGACTCAGGCTTGATGGAGTTGCTGCATATCCGTAAGTCAAACTCCACTTACGCAACCCACGTGCAAGACCTCAACTTGGTCTGTGACATTAATAAAACTCGTTGGTGGGACAGATTTGTGTCCCAAAGACTCCCCCATCTGTGAAACAGACACCCTCTCCATGTCAAGCAGAGTACCTTTCTAGCCCTCTTTAAGAGGAATTGGACGACTGAATGGGAAACAGAAAATATGCCCCTGGGATCCCAACTGTGTCCCTAATTGACAGGAGAAACAGGTGCTGACTTTGTGGGAACATGGGCAAAATTCTTGGCTGGGCTTATAAGGACCTTCAGGTCAACAGCCTAGTATCATCCTATGAACCTATGAACCATCACCTCCAGACAGACTTCGTGCCTAATGTAAGAAAGATTGCAACGGTTATCCCTCTACACAAGGGGTGGATCTTGCACAGACCCAGGGAACTACAGACCCATAAGTCTGACTAGACTCATATGCGAGGCCATGGAAAGAATTGTCATGGATCTGATAAATGATGATATAGGAAGCCTACAGACACTGGACCCTCTCCATTTCAGTTTATCAAAGGCAGGCCATGCCATCTTGAACTGGTGGACTTTATCACAAAGGTCACTAAAGTTATGGATGAGGGCAAAATGGTGCTTATTGCCTACTTTGACCTTACACAATACCTCTCTCTGGCATTGTAGATAAACTTACAAAATTAGTCATAAACCCATATGTCACCCAAAGGATAGTCAGCTGGCTCACTGATAGGACACTAAAAGTTAGTAAAGGGAAACCACCTCCACAAAGAGGCCAGTAATTAGTATAGTCCCACAAGGATCAGTACTAAGGCATATACTTTTTGCATATACTTCTCTGAAGTCAAGGTAAATGTCGGGGGCCTTTGGCTGACCAAATTTGCAGGAGATTGCAAACTAGGCATAATCACTGAATGTCCAAAAGCCACCTTCAAGAGGACCTGACAGAGACAAACAACTGGTGACAGAGCAGTGGACTAAAACTCTGTGCAAAAAATACATACTCGTACCCTTTGGAAAGATAGCCACCCCTAGAAATGATCACATTAATATTACACTCATAAAAGTAGACCAAGTGGTCAGAGATCTAGGAATGTATTTTGACAGTAACCTGACCTTTGATTCCCCACATGTCCACTGCGGTGACAAAATCATTCTATGTTGCACAACTTATAAATAAGGGAATAGCATCCAGGTTCAAGGAGATCATTGTTCTACTGTACTTAGCTCTCAGCAGACCAGTCATCGAGTACAGTGCACATTTTGGCATGTACCTGAGCAGGCACTTGCAACAGCTTGACATACCACAGAGGTTCCTCACAAAAAGAATTCTGGGAGCAAACAAGTCCCATAAGGACTATCTCAAAGCCCTAGCCTTTTTTTTTCATGCACCTTTGCTGAATAATCACTTGTGACATAGGCAAATTTGCATTCATATAAAAGAAATCAAACTATATTAACATAAACATTATACTTAACATGTATTGCTATATATCATATAACCTAAGCAATATTACATAAATTATTCAATTCCTGCCTTTTTTAAGCAAGAAACAGCTTTACTAAACCATCACTTACTACATAAACAATCATACATTTATATAAATGAAAATAAACCACACCAATACAATTCTAGTTGCAAGCATTTTACATCACAAATCATACTGAAACTCCCAAGTGCAAACATTATACATCACTTATAATCTACCCAATCTTTCTCACTCAAACATTACATAGCTCATTTAAGTCCTGCCACCTTTTTACCTCATGCCTCCCTTGTATGTATTGTTCCCACAGTTCCTATTTTTCCTATGTCATTTAGTTTGCTCATACCCCTTTCTAAAGATCTTAATTCCAGTTGTTTTATCTCTGTTACTATATTCACTACTTCCAGTATAGTTGGTTTAGAGTTTGATTTCCATTTTCTAGTAATTGTTTTTTTGGCAGCCACAATAATTAGACATAGCAAGGCCTTAGCATGTCTAGGCAATTTTGATCTGTATCATAGCTCAGAAAAATAATCTCCCTCATCACACCAATCTGCCCACCCAGCATCTCTAACAGTGCATCTCGGAAAGAATCCTTAGTCTGCAAACCCAATCACATTCCCAGAAAATATGTTCTCAAGTACCTCTTTCTTCCCCATCACACCTCCAACATTTGCTGTCTAGCCGAGGAAAAAATCTCTGGACTCTACTTGGGGTATAAAAATATCTATGTAAATATTACCATGTTGTTGTATCTTTCGGCTTTTCCCAGTTAGGGGTCGCCACAGCGGAACTCCGATCCACTAATGATTGGCAGTAGATTTTTATGTACCGAGTTGCCAGCCCTGACGCACAACCTTCAATGAAGGTACATCCATTCACGCATGTCTGCACACAGAAGACGCTTTAGCTGAGAATCAAACAGGACAACGTCTTACTGTGAGGCGACAACACTACCGCAGCACCACCACCGCAGTTGTAAAAGTCCTAAATCCTCTAGATCTTGTTGCATATTTAGGAGACATACTTATATCCTCCCATTGTTTCTTTGTGAATTGCTTATCCAATCACTCTTACCAATCCTTTCTAACCTGCTCTGATTGATTCTTATAGCTATCATGCAATATTTTGTATGCTGTACTAATTATTCCTTGTTAATGGCAGCTTCTGTTCTAGATTCTAATAAATCTGCTTTACATTTAGAGCCATTGGCAAAGAACATAATGGACTCAGAAATACAAGGACATATTTGGTATGGTAATCATGAAAAGTTGGCTTTATCTGCAGGTGACATTATTTTGTACCTGATAAATCCAGAAAGGACATGTCAGTGCTGTGGAACATTTTGAGACAGTTTCAAGTCTTTTCTGGATATAAAATTATTGAAGATAAAACAAAGGCTATAGCAGTACATTATGTACCCACACATGAATTGGTTCAGAAAAAAAAAAAACATTTTTATGGGATCATAAGATGACGTATTTAGGAATATGGCTTAAAAAGACTTCTCTTATGCCAGCTAAGGGTATGTGGGAAGAGACAAACAAAAGATATTACAAAACAAAGAAACTGGAAGCTCTAATTTATGGATATGGATAGTAAGGTACAAGCAGTAAAAATGTGTTTATTCACTTTATTCTTGTATATTGTTAAGCATACTTTTATCAACCTGAGGTGAAGTTGTAAGCAGTAATTAATAAAGAATTGAAGGAATTTATATGTAAGGGAAAGAGGGCCAATGTTAAGTGGAATAAGTTGATCCTTCCAGTAGAACAAGGTGGTTTAGATTTACCTGATTTGATGGGATGTTTTAGAGCTACACAGTTAAGGCTGACATACATAACACAGGCAGAAGGTTATAATTCAAAGTAGAAAGGGATGATGATGATGAAGCTGTGGGGGGGAGGGGCAGTTCAAGAAATAGAGAGTGGGATTTTGGATGCAGATGCTTAAAGGGAATAGTAAAAATCCTGCAGAATTTTATATTCATAAAGTAGATGAAAGTATTGTAAGAACTAAACCAGTGCAAGAATGGAGAATGGAGATTTTGTCTATAGGGATGACTGCAAGTAGGGATTACAGAAAATAGAGAAGAGGGGGCTGGAATTCGCTGGAGAAACCTGGCAAAATAACAAGATATTGGGAGAAAATAACTCAAGCAGGAAAGGTAGTAAAGTGGGATGAGGCTAAGACGACATTTGAATTGCAAGCTAGAGACTGCTTTCCCTACCAGGGCTTGATCGGTGAGTAAAAGCAAAGAGAAAGAGATAAGGGAATTTTAAGTGAAAGACCTGCTCTAGTAGAATTTTTATTTGAATCTAGAACAGAAGTAGCTGTTACAAAAGGGATAATTAGTAGGGCATATAAAATATTGCATGATACCTAAAAGAATAAGTCAGAGGAGGTTAGAAAAGATTGGGAAGAGAGACTGGAAAAGCAATTTACAAGAAAAGAATGGGAAGACACATGTATGGTTCCCAAGAATGCAACCAAGTCCAGAAGGGTTAGGATCTTTGCTTCAAAGAATTTTCCTCGGGTAGACAGCAAATGTTGGAGGTGTGATGGAGAAGAAAAAGATAATTGGAAACGTATCTTTTGGGAGTGTAGTGAGTTGGCAGATTTTAAAAATTCCCTGTAGGGTACTCTATCAGAAATATTGGGTGAGCAAATGGCTTTAAGTAAGGAAATTATTCTTTTGAGCTGGGATAGAGGATCTGAATTGTCTAGACATAGTAAGTCATTATTAAGTTTAATTCTGTAGCTGCCAGAAAGAGCATTTAGTAGAAAATGGAAATCAAAGTATATACCAAATGTGTTTGAGATATTGAATATTATAAATGAGATAAAATAAATGGAGGAGGAATCTTTAGAAAAGGGAAGGAGGTCATCACATACAAGTAGATGGAAATTGTGAGAACAATACATGCATAATAATGTTCAAGAGGAGGAGTGACATTTAAGGGAAGCCAGGAATTCAGAAATTTACTGTAATGTTGGATTTATGATAGTAGCAAAGGAAATATATGTGATGTATATTGTATTTAAATAGAAAATGTTTTAAGTGGTTTGTTTTCATTTCTGTTAATATATGTTTGCTTGTGTCTTAAATGATAATTTAATAAACGTGTTTCAAAAAAGATGAATAGGTAGTTGTGGAGAAACCTGCAGGAGGCTTGTTGGACCTCATTTCATCTCTGTAAGTTGGTCATGCAATGTAGCTCAGCTTTTTCCATCAGTTTGCATAATGTGCAGTTCCGCAGTTAAAATAAATCTTAACTACAGTAAAAAATGTTAATCATTTGGTGCTTTTGAATGATCTTCATTGGTTGGCTGACACTTAACCATGAGTAATGTTATACTCCCACCATGAAAGACTAAAGCATATGTTTCTGCTCGCTTCATAAAAAAATGCATAAGTACCAAAGATGTTAAATATTCCTTGGATAGTATTTCATAGCCTACCCTTTCATGAATACCGACATTCAGCATACAGACAGTAGCATTTTGCTTTTTATGATTTATATTGATTTACCAGGTAAATGATACACTGGCAGATATGCATTAGAAATGGGACTTAGGTATTTTTTGTGATCAGTTGAGGTCTGTTCTTCAAAAAAGTAAGAGAAAACAGTTTTCGTTACACACTACATGATTAAACATCATACTTAGTTGCATTTGTGGTTTTTATAAGCACTTTACCTGGTCCTTCTCATCCCTTAGTATCACTGTATAGTTATTCTTAAGATGCATTGGTAAAACCCCTTTCCCCAGAAGAACACTTTAAAAATAAATTATTTTTGCTATTCATGATGATAGATAGTGGCATTTTTGTTCTCGTGTTTTCACTATCTTCCACTGACCATCAGCTTTATGTCCCAGTCATCCAAACAGCCCATTCATTCACCTGCAGATGCCAGCGATGAGGTTCGGTTTAACTGGGATGAGACTGTCATGCTGAAGACAGATGGGATCTTAAGCCCTATTGCAGGTTCTCTACTGGCACATGGACCTGTGATGTGAATATTCCCAACTCTGTGTTGATGTGCATGCCTAGAGGACCCACCATCCAAGCAGTGGGATCCTATGAGGCTATACCCTGCCTCAGCAGTAGCACATCCCCTACTCTGTGGTTCTGTGCCACTATAATCTGGTGTTCACTGTGCTATGATTTTTGGTATACATAGGGAGCACAGCAGCTTTGTGCCTCCCCAGCTGACATTTTTCATCCCTCCTTCCTGTGAAAAGTGAGCAGGCACAGCCTCTTAATTTTTCCCTCACCTTATTGGCTGCTGCTTTGCTGGGGCCACTAAGTGAAACTGTTATTTTGGTTAAGGTCAAGGCTTCATCTCTCAATGCCATGCTTATGACAACTGGCACCTTTTAGATCTCTAAGTAAAATAAATGTATTTGTTTATATCTTCTGAGTAACTTTCTTTCTTTCTCTCTTTCTTACAGGAGAACATTATGGAAGTGTATTCAGAATGTGGTAGTGCATTGTCTCGCTTTGGTTGTGTCAGTCCTAGACAGAGACCATAATCTGAAGTTCCTTTCCAGCAGGGATGCTTTTAGACCTATCCAGAAGTTTTGGTTTGCAATTTTCAGAGATACGCAATTGCTGGAACTGTCATACAGGACTCCGCCTATGAAGTGAGTACAAAAGTATTCTCCACATGAAGAAGGAAGGAGTACTGTATTTGCTATGTTTTAAGGGCCAAAAATATAATAATAGTTGAGAGTAAGAATACCAATAGTATGTACCATCTCCCATATTGGCATGTTAGAAAACTTTGCTGTAAAAATTTTTTTTTTTAATGTACAAAACTTTCGATGTAGAAAATGTTCATGACTTGACGGGTACCTCCCTGGACTATATGAAGAGAGACATGACGGAACTCTCAGACTACATTTCCAAGTCAGGTATGAGCTTAGCACTAAGCAGCATTCTGCGTTCTCCAAGGATGATGCTGCAATATGAGCACAAAATAATGGACTTCAATAAGTTATCACCAGTAATGCAGAGTCACATATATATGAACTTAAAAACATCATGCTGGCCAGCCAGTAGATGTACTATCACTGCCTCAGAGATTCATTAGTCTGGCAACATTAGCATTATGGGTCCTTCAGGAACTGACACCAGTGAACTATTTTTTGCCCATCTGCCACCTTGGAACTTTGTGTCCATGACATACAGATGACAGTAGCACAGCAGTATCTTATGTTTAGAGCACAGTGTGCAAACGTTACTCATTCAGTGATGCAGTTCCAGTCATAATGTGAAACAGTACTTTGCAGTCAATCCTGATATAGCTTTGGTGACCAAGGTACACTGACCATTTACTACCTCATTTCTGCAATGAATTCTGTGCAATCCCTGTAGAAAAACTCAAAGATAACAACCACGCCTCTTCTCAGCCAAGTTAGTATTCGAGGTGAGTAACAGTGTTCCGTGCTTGCTGTCATGTCTGTAAGCACAGACAAAGAGTCTTTAATATATACTGTATGATAACCATTAGTCAAGAATGGCTAGCAATAGAAAAAGAGGAGAGAGAGATAGAGAGAGAGACATATGGTGCATTTGCATCAACAGCTTTACTTAAAGTCTCAGAATACTGACAATGTTATGACTGAGCAGAGTGGAACCACTTCAATCTTTTCAGCCAATCCAGATAAGTAGTGCAGTGTAGTATGTGTGTATGAGAGGGTATGCAGGAATGTGCGTTTAGAGGGGCAGTGTATGAGTAGGTCCTATATGCAAGTGCAGTGCCTGTATGTGTGTGCTGGCTAACCATCACATGATGTGATCTGTGGCTGGTATGGATTAGGAGATCATGGATGCAGAGTGTCAGTGTATGTGAGTATGTGTTTTGTGTGTGTGTGTGTGTGTGTGTGTGTGTGTGTGTGTGTGTGTGTGTGTGTGTGAGAGAGAGAGAGAGCATCCGTTTGTGTGTGGTTTCCAGCATGGGACAGAGAAGCTTACTACAGAAGAGCCACAAACTATAGAGGCTGCAATATTTATGAGGGGTGTGACACCCCTCTTCTGGGCCAGTAACCAAGGAGCTTGAGTCCTCACCACAGAGAATGGTGAGGGAAGTTCATTTGGAATAAAAATAGATACACACAATATTTCCAGATGCAGCTCTCTGCACCAAGCACAATTTCCCTTAAGAGCACATAGGGAACACGCTCAATCCAGAGTCTGAGTTCCCTCTCTCTCGCTCTCTCTATCTCTCCAGGCCCCCAGTAAGACTACCCACTGGCACAGTTATAGAGTTGAGTCCTCAGCCGAGTGTCCCAGGACAATTCCTCCACCACTCTCTCTGTGAAACCAGTGCTCTGTGTCTCTGCTCCAAGTAGCTGACACACACACATACACACACATACACACACACACACACACACACACACACACACACACACACACACACACACACATCTGGGAAAGGCTGGCACAGGTTTACTTGCTGTGCCCCTCTTCCCAGACTATAAGGTAGTTACTACCACCAGGACACTTCAGAGCAGCTATTCTAAGGCTCTTACAAGGGGACCCAATTATACTGAGTGAAATTAATATTAATACAAGTGGTAATGTTGACCAAACAGCAAAGCTTTCAGGAGTGGCCACAGTGTCACCAAGTAAATATAAGTACTCTCAAAGTTAAAATATTCTCTAAAGGACCAGCCACAATGACAATTTTAAATATATTTAATAATAAATAATAAAAGAACAAGAAAATATTATATCTCTATTTACAATAAACACCAGAGTTTCAATCACAGGAAATATTAAAAATAATTCATATGGGTACATTCACACAGTTACAGAAAAACAGTACTTAACTAATCTCACTATAATTTCCTGACTGATCTAAAGAATTATTATTCCCTTGTTACTCACTAAAGCAAAGTAAGATGAAGTAGGGGAGTGGCCTTTCTTCTTTGTCAGGTTTCCAAAAACAGACTGCTGTGAGACTTCTGTCTCATCTAGTATTAAAACATTATTTCATTGCTGGATTACAGAATGACATCACATACATCTGGTCATTTGACTTCTGTTTCCCATACTTCTCCCTATACTAGAAAGTGTACCAGAATCTCGCACATATGAGGTACCATACACACAGATAGTGCTTTGCTAAGATGTGTTATAGCATCTGGAAGCCGTAAAACCATTTCAAGACTTTCACCCTTCCAGGGTAGCAGTTAGTTTACTGCTAAGGACAATACAGCAGAATTCCTTGTCCTTGTTTTTACAGACATTTCATCTCTGAATGCAATCAGAACTGTAAGATACAATCTTTATGGCCTACCAGGCAGTTTAATTTCACACTACTTTTCAAAGTTAGGTGGACTGAGATTAACCTCTTCCCTTCCAGTATCCACTATGACAGTATTAATTTCAACAGTTATAGTACAGTCTGGCATAAAGGTGCATTTCTTTTTTCTGTCCAGTAGGACCCACTTTTGGTACATTTTTAACACAAGCAGCTTTACAAATCTATATCCAACACAAGCACCTGCACACATCAGTTTGATATATATATATATATATATATATATATATATATATATATATATATATATATATATATATAAAATGAACAAGATAGGACCACTACGATGAGATGCAATAAAAATAAAAGTTATACCTCTTTACTACTACACAGTTTGATATACAAATGACATTTAATTTTTTTACGAAACTCCAGCTGGCTAGGCTGGCATATGTTACCCATCCACTGCCCTACTTCTCATGGTGTAGGTGGCAATACCTCTCATCATCGCAAGGGGCATGAATTATGCATAAAGCTATGCACCTTATTTTTAAGCACCTTTATTGAATTATCACTTGTGACATAGACATATTTACATTTATACAACAGTAATTAGACTGTATTATCAAATTAACATTAACAAACATTAAACTTCACTTATATTGCTATATATCATATAACCTAAGCAGCATTACATAAAATATTCAATTCCTGCCCCCTTTTTAAAGAAACATCTTTATTAAACCATCACTTATGACATAAGTAATATATAAATGAAAACAAACCACACTAACACAAACTTAGTTGCAAGCATTTGACATCACAAATCATACTGACACACTCACAGTTCCAAACACTGTACATCACTTATAATCTACCCAATCATTTTTAAACATGACACAGCTCATTATGTCCTGCCTTCTTTTAAACCTCAGTCATCCCCTGTATGTATTGTTCCCACAATTCCCATTTTTCCTATGTAATTTGTACCTACCCTTTTCTAAAGATTTCAATTCCAGTCATTTTATCTCTGTTACTATATTCAGTACTTCTAATATAGTTGGTTTAGATTTTGATTTCCATTTTCTAGTAATTGCTTTTTTGGCAGCCACCATAATTAGACACAGCAAATGCTTACCATGTCTAGGCTATTCCGATTCTATATCAGAGCTCAGAAAAATCATCTCCCTCATCACACCAATCTGCCCACCTGGCATCTCCAACAGTGCATTCTGTGGTGAATCCTTAAAGACTGCCAACCCTCTGCATTCAAAGAAAATATGTTCTTAAGTACCTCTTTCTTCCCCATCACACTTCCAACATTTGCTGTCTACCTGAGGAAAAATTCTCTGAAGGCTACTTGGGGTATAAAAATATCTATGTAAACATTTAGAAGCAAAAGTCGTAAATCTTCTAGATTTTGTTGCATATTTGGGAGACATACATATGTCCTCCAGTTGTTTCTTTGTGAATTGCTTATCCAGTCTCTTCCCAATCCTTTCTAACCTCATCTGATTGATTCATAAAGTTATCGTACAGTATTTTATATAATTATTCCTTTTTTAATTGCAGCTTCTTTTCTGGATTCTACTAAAAACTCTATCAATGTTAGTCTTTCCTTTAGGATCCCCCTTATTTCTTTCTCTTTGCCTGTACTCTGATATCAGTCCTTGTAGGGCAGGCAATCTCTAGCCTGCAGTCCAAATAAATTCTTGGCCTCTTCCCATTCTGTTACCTTTCCGTCTCTAATTATTTCTTCCCAGTACCTTGGTTCCTTTGACAGTTTTCTCCAGTAAATTCCAGGCCCTGTTGCCTATTGTTTGTATCCCTAGTTGCAGTCATCCCTATTGGCAGAATCTCCTTTCTCAATTTCCCATGTTGGCTTAGTTAATAGAATACTTTCTACTACTCTATGAATATAATATTCTGTATGGTTATTGTTATTCTCTTCAAGGATCTGCATTCAAAATCACAGTCACTCCTTGTTTCTTGAGCTTCCCCCTGTTTCATCATCATCCCCTTCCACTTCAAATTATAGCTTTCTCCTTGTGCTGTGTATAGGAGCCTTAACTGTTTAGCTTTGAAATAGTGACAAAAACAAAATGGTTACCCAATGGGTAGGTCACTTGTAAAATGTGGAAGGAAACATGAAACAGAGTACAAATCCAACAGCTTCTTTAATCCAGCTACACACACAGTAAGCGCTTTCACCATACAAATGACATCTTCAGAGTGAGTAGTAACCATGAAACAACTCATTAAATACACATGTCAATTAATCAGTCAAGCATAAATTAATGCAATCACACTCTTCTTAAAGCAAAACACACTTCATACATCATATTCAACCTGAATATGGCCCTGTCCCATAAACAAATAAACCTGATGTCTATAATATAAAAACTTTTACTAAAAATTAAAATTAATTGTGTGTTGTAGAATAGTTATATGAAAAATGAACATAGATTACATATTTTAAATTTTAGCAGCTCTTAATCTCCATACTGGTCCTAAAGATATATGTTCATTTAAACCAGGTGATGTTGTTGCATCTAAAATCACTTGCCACTTATACTCTAAGAATTCAACTTCCAATATGGCATCACCACCTCTGTCATTTTGAAAAACCCTATCAATCACAAAAAATAAAAAATTCTTGAAATATATGCACTTAGTACTGTGCATATATAAGGCATTGTGGGGGTCTTTAATCCTTATTGCTCTTAGGTGCTCTACCATCCGTTCCCTCAACCTACGTGTAGTCTTTCCTAGATAAAAACTAGTGCAGGAAGTACACGTAGCTAGGTAGACAACTTTGGAGGTGTTACAATTGTACCTACCTGGACATTTAATGCTCCTGTTATAACTCGGAACACTAACATAGGGTCCATCATTGATTAATCTGCATGACTTACAAGTTTCACATTTATTCATCCTAGAAGAGATGTTGTTTCAAGGCCTCAGCCCCTCCAAATATTCTTTTAGATTTCTTCCCCTTGAAAATACAATCCTGGTAAACACACCCAGATTGCTTTTAAGTTCACTATCAAAACTTGTATCCCATAAAGTCCTAATAGTGTCCACAATATCATTTGTTTGACTATTATATTTCAAAATCAAAACCCTGAAATCAAAGTTGTTCATATGACTTCTGTTTCCTACTTCTATACTTCTCCCTTTTAATATGGATGGAAAATTAGTCTCCCTTTTACCAATTACTTCATTACGCATTTTTATCAACATTTTTAAGGGGTAACCCCTATCTAGGAACATCCCTATCAATGTATGTAACTCTTGTTTACAAACTTCGTTGTCACTAATAAGATGTGACAACCTTACCATTTGCCCCTTTACAATACCCCTACATTGATGTGGGGGATGGCAACTATTGAAATGGAGCAATGAGTTACTATAGGTCTCTTTTCTATAAATATTACTCTGTAACCCTTGTGCAGTTTTAATTAACTTGATATCAAGAAATTCTATCATTTGGCTATCCCATTTACTTGTGAATTTAAAAAAAGGGGTGGTACTATTAAGATATTCCACAAAATTTGCCGCTTCAACACTGTTGCCTCTCCAAAGTACCAGAACATCATCCAGAAAATGATTGTAAAGAACAATCTTATCTCTGCATGGTGAATGAAATACAAATTCATCTTCCCAATGGAGTAGGACCAAATTGGCAAAACTGGGGGCTCATTTTGCCCCCATTGCCACTCCAGAAACCTGATGATAGATTTCCCCCTCAAAAGACAAATAGTTATTTTTGACCACTGTTTCCATTAATGCTACCATCATATTTATTTTGTCACTTGTTAATTGGCCACTTTTTACCAAACTTTGTGTAAAATAATTTATACCTTCATCTTGTGGTATAGCTGTAAATAGATTGACCACATCTATAGTTAAAAATGTCCAATCTAAATCTTCACCATTAAGTGTGGACAGTCTTTCAAGACAATGCCACGAATCTTTTAAGATATGTGGAACCCCAGCCACTACCCGCTGGATCCCTTTGTCAACAAAAGCTGCAATAGGTTCAGTCTTGGAACCTCTACTAGAAACAGTAGCTCTAAGTGGGGGATCATTCACATTTTTGTGGATTTTAGGAATCCCAAATATTATGGGTGTGACTGGGTGCTCCACATTCAAAAAATTAAACTCATCAGAGTTTAAAGTCCTCTCAAACAAAGCATCTAGCAAAAATAGGTCAATCCTATGGTATGCTATATGAAGTTAATTTCACATGAATAGGTGGTGGGGTCATCAAGAATGTCTTGCATTTTAGAAATATAATCAAATTGTGACATAATGACCGCCCCACCACCCTTGTCAGGTTTCATAATTCTTAAATCAGTGGAACCTGACAGTTCAAACAATGCATTCCTTTCATCTCTAGTTAAGTTATCACCGTAGTGACAATCTTGCTTTCTTTTAATAACATTTCATATACTTCTAATAGTTGCTCTTTCAAATACCATAACAGCCCTAGAAGATGGTGGCATAAAAGTGCTCTTTCTGGTTAAACCGTTGGGATTTACATTATTAGTCACATCACCTCGATCCCTTTAAAAAAAGACTTAGATTTAACTGTCTGGCATATAATCTTACATTTGTGTACACATCAACAATATTAGAATGAAATTCTGGAACAAACGAGAAGCCTTTGTTCAAAAGATCATGATGAGCTTCTTTTATGTCTATGGCACTAAAATTATAAATGCTAAATCCTGTTTTCTTGAACACTTTGCATACAGGCATTAAATTTTCAGAATACATCAGTAACACATTTTGTTCATTGTTAAACACATAGTTCTCAGTGGAATAATCCACATTAATACCAATCAATGTCTTTTCTTGTTGTTGAACCACTGGTTGTTCTTCCGGTGGTTGTTTCTCCAATACTGTGGTTGCTGCTGCTCTACTTCATGATAGCTTTGAAATAGCCCTTCAAATCAGTTAATCCCAAACCACCTTGTTCTGTTGGAAGAATCAGTTTATCCCTCTCAACTCTTTCCATTTTCCCCTTCCAGATAAAAGCTGTCAGGTCTTTATTAATTGCTATCCACAACTTCTCCTCTGGTGTATAAAACTAAAGGAACTAAAAATATTTTAACAGCTTATATCTTGCTATTCATATCCATAAAACAGAGCTTCCAGTTTCTCAGTTTTTATATTATGTTTTATTTAGTCTCTTCCCACATATCCTTTTCAATCAGTACTCCTAAATACTTAATGTTATCATGTCCCCATAAATATGGATATTGCTGAAACAATTCGTGTTTGAGTACATAGTTTACAGCTACTGCTTTTGTTTTAGTTTCATTAATTTTGTATCCTGAAAAGACTTGAAACTGTCTCAAAATGTTCCACAACATTGACATGTCCTTTTCTGCTTTTATCAGTTATAAAATATCATCATCTGCAAATAAAGCCAGCTTTTCTTGACTAACATACCAGTTATATCCTTGAATTTCTACGTCCCTTATTTTCTCTGCGAATGCTTCTAAATATAATCCATGTAACAAAGGAAAAGGATGACACCCCCTGCCTGGTTCCTATTCTCAGACAGAAATTATCAGAGAGGAACCTACCCACTTTAATTTTTGCCTCTGATCCCTCATATATCCATCTAACCAGCCTTATAATTTTATCAGGGAATGCAAATGCTTCCATTGCTCTGCTCGTAAAATCCCAGCTTACTCTGTGAAATGCTTTCTCTGCTTCAAGACCGACCAACAATAGTGTTTTCTTGCATTCTGCTTCCCTTTCTGTCATCATTGTTCTGTTAATGCTGTCAGATGTTTGCCTCCCCTCCATAAAACGACGATGATCCATATCTATCAATTTTATCATCAACTTTGCCATTCTTTTAGCCATTATAAACATAAACATTTTATAACGGCCAGGGTTTCTTTGAGAACTAATCCTTCTTTTATGCCTAAAGTGGTGTCCAAGTTTACTTTAACCCTTGCTATGTCCCCATTTTCTTTTCCCGAACTTAAAAATGAGGGAGAAGGGATACCCCACATCTTTGATGTCCACAGACAACTCAGGTACTATCTTAACAGGACTAAATTCTTCAGATGTTCAGATCAATTTTTTTATTTCTTATGAAGGTAAAAAGAAGGGACAACCTATGTTAAAACAGATTACTTCCCTACTCACCATAACATAACTATTCCAGGCAGGTTGAAGACCCACTCTACCAGGGCCTTGACTTCATCTATGGCTTTTTGAAAAGGGTTGAATTGTAGAAGTATTCTAGAAGCTGCTACTTGATCCTCTGTATGTACTTTTACAAAGCACTGTAAACTCGATTCCTTTTCTGGGTCCAGGTTAGCCCTTGCTAGGACCATTCTCTAGGTGTTCCTAGAATCTTCTCCTTATACCTCCCAAATGTAGTAAGCTAGGGTAATCTACTCATATAGCTCAAGTTTACTGCAGCAGCGGTCAGTATGATGAACTTAGTACAGTTATGTAAGTAAATGTACTGTAGCAGTAAATATTTGAATGATCACTGCTGCAGTAGCCACTTTTACGGTTCAACATGTAAAAACAAAAAAGAGCCATACATTCACTACTCACTAACACAAATTCTTTAATGAACACAAACTTCGTCAGCATGAAACGCTTTTCGTTTAGCTGAATGGCTAAACTTCATCAGATGCTTTACTCTTGTAACAGTGGTGTTTAAATAAGAGTCATATGACTTCCTAATCAGCAGTACTAATTAGTAAACCATTCATTGACTAATAAAACAGTTTCAAAGTTAAATAGACACCACAGCTTAAAAACTCAAGAGACTCAAAATCCACAACACAATTACTGTAAGAGCTGTAACAAGATTAAAAATACAATCCTAGTAATTAAAAAGATAAATAGACCAAACCCCACGAAGACGTGGCTAACCTTATAGTATTAATCGGCGTTATGAATCAGAAATTAGAGGACTTAGCAGTATGGGTAGAGTCCTTAACTCAGGAGAACACTCATAGACTTAAGAATGTGTCCAGCAACACATTGCCAAGCACATCAACATGTACTTGAGTTATGCCTACAACTGGAGCAACAAGGCAGACCAATACCAGTATATTTCCAAACCACAGTAGCCCGTTGAACTGAATGACAGAACGAGGGTCAGAAAATCGTGCCTTACCACCAAGTAACTCCTCAGGGCTTATTGGAGTCCCTGATTTGAATGCCTGGCTAAGTGATCAACCGGGTCTGATATCAGAACATAATAATATAATTCAGGGTCAACCGGCTGGAGGAGGTAGAAATATTGTGGACAGACTTAAAATGTTGGACTTCAAATTGTTAAAAATTAAACAATTACAGTTATAAATCAGTTACTTCAAAGAGTGCATCAAAGAAGACGTAGTCCCAAAGGTACTGCGGTCATGGCAATACCCTACGGGTCTACAACCTGGTTCTGTGTTTCGCCAAGAACTGATTAAATTATTCAACAGACAATGTTTGAAACTGTTAGGGTTAATGGTGAAACACAATCAATTGTTCATTAATCAACTTTCTGAAGAAGTAACAGAACTTGATAATGTAATTAAAACTGACATAGACTTTAACCGGTACTAATATGATTAGACTAGAACTTTTACGAGTATAAATCAACAAATCCAGAAAAGTAAAGAAACAAAAATCAAAAAGCTACAAAGGGACTGAGATGACTGTGTGAGAGGAGTAGCTTACCTGGACCCACCCCAATCACAAACCTGCAATCCAATTGGAGGAGGCCAACCAAACCCCGAAAATCAAAGGCATAACCAGGAAATTTACTTAGAACTACATATGCCAACAAGACGAAGGTTGAACCAGCATCCAAATAATGGATTTTGACAGAAACACTACAAGTACACAAACAAACCAACAAGTAGATGCAATAGGTACTCATGCACAGCGAGGGAATGAAAATAATAACCAGGAAAATTTTCGCAACCCCCGAGGCCAAAATCACAACAGGAAACAGCAAAATCCTCAGAGAGTTTACAGCACTCAGAAAACCAACAAACGGAAGAGGTAATGAAACAGGCCAAAGAAGGGGTAAATGGAAATTTGTGCTCAGTTAACAATGATGCAGGAGACTTTAAAACCTTCAATTTTACTGACTTTGAGGTGGACAAAACATTAATTGATTTATTCTCCAAAGGTTTGATATTTGTACCAGATCGTAAAACAGACTTATCAAACTTGTTGCTGGATTTTAAATTGTTTTTGCATTAATTGAACTTGTATCTGTTATTGGGGGACAGTGGACACCAAGAAGGGCAGCAATTATGCATAGCCAGCACATTTAACCCACTGGTTCAACCAACCTTAATGTTATTTGAACGTTTATGAGAACTGGATTTCAGAGCAAAATTTAATACAGCACAGAGACAGATTAGGAATGATAATTTGTCTCAGAAAGAAAGAGAAGCTCTATACAACCTTAAAGCATTACCAGTTCATATAATGAAGCCAGACAAGGGCAGACAGTTAGTAACTGAGTATGTAGAAAGAATACGTAGAGTCTTAGACAGTGACGTGTACAATAAAGTCTGTCTGAATGAAGTAAATACAGCACATAGCCGTATTAGGTCATACATTAATGACCTTTTCATTGAAGCTATAATTTATATCAACAAATATAACTTCATGTCAATGCCATCCCCCAAGTTATCACTATTGTTTAGCATACCAAAGATCCACAAAAGCCTGACAGACCCACCAACGACGACCTTAGTGGATGCCTGACAATCAGTAACGTACCCCTGTGCAAAAGTAATTGATTCCATTCTAAATAAATACGTAGAATTGAACCACAAATATGTAAAGACTCATGGTCTTTTTTGTCAAACATAAACAACCTACATTTCAGGGGTGATTGTAACTATTTAACAAGAGATGTCTGTGATTTATACACTTCCGTCCCGCACGACACAGGTATTGAGTGGGTAACTGAGATAAAAAAATTTAGAAAAGCACCAGAAACAGAGATTAGACTTATTGAAGAACTACTGAACATTGTCTTGTCTTATAATTTTATTATATTTGACAAAGACTACTACCTGCAGAAATCAAGAGTAGCAATGGACTCACCATGTGGGTCAGTTTCGCCAACCTTGTGATGGCCCATTTGGAACATGAGCATATTTCAGACAATGTCCAAGTCAATTTTCAAGTTTGTATTTCTACACGCATTTCCTGGACAATATCTCTATGCTCATTAAAGGAGACAGGTGCACAGCTACAAACTTAGTCAATTACTTTAGCAACACAACATCTTTCCTTAAATTTACTAGCTCTTATCAGGAGAAAACAATGTCTTACCTCAACATAGAATTAACTAAAGATAGGGAAAGGCAGAAATATAGAGCCCATATGTATAGGAAAAGTACATATTCAAACTCTTTCTTGTATTATACTAGTTCCCATCCCCACCACCAGAAGAAGTCAGTGGTGAAGGGACAACTAGTACAGGCAGCAAGGATGGTTACTGAGGATACCCATTTTGAAGAAGAGTGTGAAACCCTTAGATCTATGTATTTACACAGAGGGTACCAAAACAATTTATTGTCCCAATTGATTATAGAAGTATTGACTAAAAGGAAACAGGGCATTTATAAACCTATCTTAAATGAAGGGAGTACCAGTACATTGGAACAAGTAAACCATCTTGAGTTCCTTAGGAGGACTCAAATGTCTGGAAATATGAGTACTACCAGACCGGTTATCCCATACACCTTGAGTTTGATAACAACATTTAGTATAGATTCAGTGGATTTAAAAAGTATTATTGGAAAAAATTGGGACTTATTGGTTGCAGAGAATGACATTAAAAGTAACATAGGTGATTACCCAGTAGTGATTTTTAAAAAGGTATGAACCTCAAGAACATAATGGAATCAACAAGACCATCTCCCAGTAGGAATACAGGAATGTATAGATGTGATGCATGTAATCAGTGCAAACATATTGAGACAGGATCCAGGTTTAGAGTCAGGGAGGGGACATACTGGTTAAAGAACAGATTCAACTGCAATTTGAAATCTATAGTTTATTTAGCAATATGCCAACAATGTCCAGCTTTCTACTTCGGTAAAACCGACCATAAACCTAAAGAGAGAGTGTATGAGCACATATACAATATCAGTAAGAAAAAACTGGACAGTGCTTTAGCTAAGCATTGCAGTGAGTTCCCAGACCACAAATTTAAGTTTAAAGTTATAGATCAAGTACAGATAGGCATTAGGGGTGGGCCTATTCCCTTACTACTTGAAAGATCAGAGTTGTTATGGCAGTTAAAACTAAACGCCTGTCAGTACCCAGGTCTGAATGAAACTTGCTCTATTACAAGCATTTAAAACTGAAAAGTTTGATGAGATAAAAATAGAACGTCAGTTTCATGTATGTATCTTAGCATGTTGATATGATTTTTATTATTTTATGATTTATTTATCTTTTTAATTACTAGGACTGTATTTTTAATCTTGTTACAACTCTTGCAGTAATTGTGTTGCGGATTTTGAGTCTCTTGAGTTTTTAAGCTGTGGTGTCTATTTAACCTTGAAACTGTTCAATATAATGCCCAAAATGGATATTTGTAAAGTCTTTCTTCTTCATCAAGAGTTTCTTGTAATTTCAAAATGAAGCCATGGGTCTAGTCATTTAATGGTTTACTACTTGGTAATGCTGATTAGGAAGTCATATGACTCTCATTTAAACACCAGTGTTACAAGAGTAAAGTATCTGATGAAGTTTAGCCATTCAGCTAAACAAAAAGTGATTCATGCTAACAAAGTTTGTGTTCATTAAAGAATTTGTGTTAGTGAGTAGTGAACGTACGGCTCTTTTTTGTTTTTACAAGTTGTTTGTTTTTTTTTTATACTTTTATGGTTCAGCCTCCCTCTTTCTGTAGGCAGGAAAGGTCTGAAGGGTTTAGTGCCCGGAGCTGTCTTTTAATTAGCTCACCTCAAGATGCCTGACAGTTTGATCACATGGAATGTACCATGAAGCTTTAGAAGCTGTCTGGCTGTTATAGCCTTTGTAGGATGTAACCCATATTGCAGTGATCATCTGAACATCTACTGTTATGGTAAGTTTACCTACACAACTACAGTATATCACTAATTGTTAAGACAAATGCAGAGTATTTTTTTTCATTTGTGCTTGTTTTGGTCCTAAATTTCTAAGCTGATTATCCTTTAGTACTTCCTTTAATAATGATGCTGCATAATGTTATAACAGCAGGGATCTTTACTTACACATAAAATATTAAAAAATGAAAGCGTATTAAATAGCAACGATTTCTCACCAGTCATGTCTTCCCCCCTTGGTATGTATTTCATCTGTCTCTAATAGGTGACCTATACAGTTTCCTAGGCAACCACTGGAAGATATATCTTGCAACAAAGCTTCTTTCGTGTTTGATTTTCTGTAACTTGTAACTGATATGTAATCAGCATAACATATTTGATTGCTGGCACTATCCTATGCTTCCATCTTTTCTTTACTGTTTTCTTGGCTTCTAATATTAGTAAAAAGAAATAACTCATGATTTACCATTACACTGGTATGATTTTCCAAATCCATTAATGAGCATTCTTGTGATTTATCTTTTTGTAATACACATGATACTAGGTGCACCAGTTCATCTCTGAATGTAGCTAACCATTAAGACCAAAGGTTATGTTCGCATGCACTCAGGACACTTTGTTCACACCTCTAATAAGGTACATCTACATTTGGAAACATCCATTTCAACCTTTCAGGAGTATAAAATATTTTTAGGGAGACAATTTCTTACAGATATTCTCAACCAGCATGACTTAGAAGCATATCTAGGCATCAAGCAAATAAATATTTTGCCATGTATTTTTGTCACTCTCCACATTTAATAGAATTCTTGAGTGCCATCTATGCTTACTGACATAGCTATTTCTGAGTAGAAAATATTTTGTAGCTTCCAACTGTAATTGTAAAATTCATGGCAGGGTACTTTTTAGTACATAGGATAAACATATGTTTTGAGTATTACCAACCATTCATATTCCATTTGCAGAAAACCCAGTAGCCTGTATTTTTATTGCACCTGCATGCAAGTGATCCTGTCTGCATTTTATTGCAATTATTTCAAAATTATTATTTTCATTTTCCTATATCTCATTTAATTAGGCATATTTTGTTGGGTGTTTCCAACTGTTTTTTTTTATCTATAGCTAATAATTTACCCACAGGTTTACCTATCTACTTAATAAATTGCACAAAATTTTCAATTTGTCTCATCTCATACTGTATCTCTAATATTCTTCAATATAATGCCCAAAAGGGATATTTGTAAAGTCTTTCTTCTTCATCAAGAGTTTCTTGTAATTTCAAAATGAAGCCATGGGTCTAGCATGTGTAATTTCCCATTCTTTTTGCAATATTAGCATATCCAAGGATACTTTAGATTTTCCTCCTTCCTAAATAATCTTTAATCATATTTTTAACTGATGTCAGGATATTTCTTGACATCTTGGCTGGTAAAGACTGAATCAAGTGTGACAAGAAAGGCAGCACAAAATATGTACTACTTTCAACAATACATCTATCTCTAAACCTCTTCCACCCTTGAAAATCCTCCTTTAAAGTACTGTTCAGATTTTTATACATTTTATACATGGGTGCCTGTAAGGAATTTTCTAGCCAAATTTCCACATAAATAGTGTACTCCTCCTCCTATAAATGTCCATATTGTCTAAAACGAATCAAGAAAGGAATCCAGTTTGTCACCTTTGCTTTGTCTTTTCTTCTACCAACCACATATAACATCCAAATTAGCTTATCAGTATCCCTGTTCAGGTCAAGTATACAGGTACATCATTTGCAGATAATTAAATTGTACATGTTCCTTGTTTATTTTAGGTCGTCTCTCCTAACCAGTATAGCAGGTGGCTTTATATTCAGTGCAAAAAGTCCTAGCCTCATAACATACTTGCCTGGTTCCTCTAAATATTCTCAAGTGTGGCAACAAATTCCCTAAGTCTTGTAAATTTAGCCTTTTGTTGTGAATAAATAGCCTTTAATATTTCAACAAATTCAATAAAAAAAGTGTCAGTAAGACGTGCATCAAATAATAGCCTATTAAAGATCTTTTCTACATAAAGGTTCACCACAGCCACAATTTATCTGTTAGTGTTTTTTTACTCTCATCAATATGGGAGTCTTTAAAATGTTATGTGTTTATCCTCCACTAACAAATCGATGTTGGTCTCCATTTATCAATAGTTCTGGTATTACTCTAGTTACCTTCTTTGCCAAAAGTGCCATAAATAGTTTAGAATTATGATTTAGCTCTGTTACCAGCATGTACTGCTATGTTATACTAATGTTGCCTTCCTTTGGTATCACTGTTATCACAGTGCCATGACATGGGAATCTGTTTAGTTTCTAAGAGTACACTATAAAGCTTCACTGATCTAGGTATGTATCACTGGTAATTTGAATTTCCAAAATTCATTAACTACCTGGTGTATTACTTCTCACTTGACTCTCAGCCTACTTAACTGCTAGTGTGATAGGTTCCAATAATAAACTAGCTTCTCCCTGCATATCTCTTGGCTATCTCAAAGAAAAGATTGCATTTCATGTTCCTGTTCCTCACATTTCATTTGTCTTACGTAAATACTTTGTTATTGCAAATGTTTTCCTGTCACTACTTAGTCTCCACTATGATGGGAACCATCTTCACTTCTAACTCTTGCAGTAATATTCTTTGCCCTTTATTGTCTAAGACTTACATTCATTGTTTTCTGATATTCTGGAAAATTATAAAAAGTGAATATTCTTCAAGGACTTGCACATAGCTCAACTTGTTTCTTTCCAACCTTGTGGATCATGGTGTTAAATTACTCTTACACTATCCTCTTCTTCAGTAAATGTTCAAAGCACTGCTGGGTAATACAGTTGAAATTTAAGATTGATAGGATCAGTCCATTTTCCTGTACCTATAAGATTCAAAACCAGCAAATCACAGGCGGCTTAGCTTCTAAAACTACTTTTCCCAGGCCATCTAATGCCTTCCCTTCCCCCACAATTATTTGCATTTAAGGATTCCTCTTAATCTCGTGCCATACATAACTACATTCACCACTGCTGTCTCTCCCAGGCTACTGTTAATTTTAGGGGGTGTCTTGCTGTTATTTTGCACAAGTTTAATTGATCTGTTTTTTTTTTCAATGCCTGTACTCTCTTGCTTGCTTCTAACCTCTTAATCCTTGATTTTTTGGCAGTGATATTCTGTATGCTTTATGGATAGCTGCATGTACTGTTAGTTATGTTCCTGCAATTTTTTGGATTCTTAGGAAGCACTTTTTATAGTTCAGATTTAAAATATAAACTTTTATAAACTTTTAGGAGTTTGGCTGGATTTATGTAGTGTCTCTATAACTGCTGAGATCAGAATGCATTTTTCAATCCATGGAAAATGCTTTGTGAACATGTCTGCAGCTTCTTATAACCATTAATTAACTTAGCATTGAAGAATCCTTCTGAGTTCCACTACTACTCATATTCTAAGAAGAGATCAGAGTTTTGTTTTGATATCTGGCTTTCTTCTAGCAAAAGTTATTTTTAGCTTTGTTAAATTTGTAGGCATTAATGTTCATCAATGTGTGATCTTCAGTGGGCATGTAACTTTTTAAATGTTTAACCCTGTCACCAGCCTGGTTCTGCCTTTGGTGTCACTTGTGGTAATGTGTCAGTCTACTTGCTGGACATTGTAGTGCCACATATAGTCCTATTTTAGCTTGGTAAATGGACTGTTCCGGCAGTGTTTAAGAACAGACAAATAAGAAGGGAACTGCATCATTGTCAAAAGAACAAGAGCACCAAGTAAAGCAAATCCAGATGGAAATGTTGGCCCAAGGTTGTGCAGAAGAAGAACCTCAGGACAGAAAGAAAGTTGTTTCTACTCGGTGTTATTTCTTTAACAAAGGAAACATGGACCCTGGAGACCCATTTTGGAGACATAAAAAAAAAATATCATAAAATCCTAAAATTCGGAATGCTGACTCTACAGGCATTGCTCCCACTGCTGAGCCTTCATGCGCTTCTGATTACACTTGGCCTCAAGTATGCCTGTCATCTTATACCAATTTTCAAAGGGGGTATGCAGTATTTGAGGTTTGTGGTGGGGACAGAGGGGTGCTGCATTACCAGTTTACATGCTTGCCATTTAGTTTAGCAAGTCTGCTCACAGTAGTCAGCAAAGGCAGTCCACATCCATCCCTGTCTGGATGATTCTCTGAGCCAGGCTCTGTTACAAAAGGAGATGTATAGGCCCTAGATTACAACATGAAGTGCCTGAACAGCTTATGCTTTACACTCAGCCACCTAAATCCAACATGAGGCCAGTTCAGAAGACACTCCTGGAAGGCTTTAACTACCTTTTTCAAAAGCATAGAAGACATTTCCAAATGGAAGGCCAGACGCACCTTGAATATTCTACTTTATGTGGCATCAACTATCATAACAGCTGATCTAGTCAGGTTGCACATGAGGAAATTACAATGGTTACTGAGCAATACCTGCAACCAACAATCAGAATCCTTAGAGAAGTGCACCCCATTGTTACCTTCTGTGAAATGGTAACTAGGATAGTGGTTGAACTAGAGTCAGAGAAATGAGGGTATTCCTTTAAAAAGAAATCCCTTCAAACAAGCAGCTTTTTTTCTGTTGGCTTAGTCTATACTATTTGCATGGCATACCTTTCAGCTATTTTACTAGTTGCCCCCTCCCTCCCCAGCATGCAGTGCAACAGTGAAGCAGCTTTTAAAAGGTATCCTGCACCTCAAACCGTCCCCAGGTGAAACTGGCATTGGCGTAGGATCCTACTTTTATGCTACAAAAACTGAACTTACACCATTTGAACCAGGGGTAGCAAGTGGCAACTGGTGGAAAACAGCTTTTTTAATTGCAGTCACATGTGCCAGGAGACTGCCCCCCCATAGTAATGCAGTTCGTATTTCCTGATTAAAGGATCAGCTTAATAATCTTCCACAAAGTTACACTGTAGTGGTAATCCACATGAAGAGTATAGTACAGTTGTATAACTAACTTACCATAACTGTAGGTGTTCAAGTGCAGTCACTGTTGCATTCTGGGTCCTCTTCCACCGACCCTATATCTTCCTGGAAATCTAGGTCCTATCTTGGTATCCATGTCCCTTTCCCCCTTCTCTAGGTCCTTTGTCTTCTCTGTATGTCTGCTTTCACATTAATTAGAAGCCTCATAAAGGCTAGTTCTGGGACTCTTGAAAATGATTCTAGCTCTGCAACATTTTCTACCCCGGGTGACACATACCCATGGGGGGGGGGGGGGGTAAGAAGGAGCCAAAGATGATGCAGTTGGACAACAATTTTATTTTAGTTATATGAATTTTCTGAGGTAAGGTGTTATCAGCCTGGCTGAAGATGAAGGATGTTCAGCTCTGAAAGTCTGACCAGGCATTAGATCTCAACCTGTGGCAGAGTTCCACAATGTTGTGACTGTAACAGTAACCTCCATTGAACAACTACTGTTATGGTGAGTTGATTACACAACTGTACTTTCATTGCCTTCTCTGAGTTTCACGTTCAGGTCATTCTCCTGCAGGTTATACAATACTGTCTGTGATCTGAAAGGTACCCTGTACAAAGACTTCCTGTATATGCTTTGCAAGATTTATGGTCTATTTCTTCTTGTATGTCTTTGCTATAATTATATGTATGGAATTTCTAATAATCATAACCTATTGTTAGTAATCTGTTTCTGTATTTGAGCACATTTATTTATTTAACTGCATTTGTTTACCTGGATGATCCAACTGGGCAGAGCCCCCTTTCAGCAGAGGCCCAGGGAGAAAAACTCCACATGAAATTACACAAAAGAATAAATAAGATTTTCAATACAATTTTAAACAGTGTACAGCAGATAATAATAAGAAAATTTCTGAGTTTATAAATATATATGAGCAGCATACGTTCAGCAAACTTTACAGTAAACAATTTGAGTACACATTACATAGTGAATTTAGAAAGATTATAGACCACAAACAGAGGAAGATAAGTGGATAAGATAAGCATGGATATAAAATAACCAGAGGAAAAGATGTAATGATAGTGAAGGCATAGAATGTCAGCTGTGGTTAAAAGAAAAGAAAAGCTGGAGTAGTTAATATGGGATTAATTGAGAAGAAATAGTGTTTTAGCCAGGGGTGGAACAAGAGCAAGTCCAGTGATCCATGAGATGCATTTTGGGACTCTTTATTAAAGGATTTATGTGAAGTGTCTACTCTTACAGGGAATGGTATGGCATTCCACATTTTTGAGATATGACATGAGAAAAGAGTGTTCTGATGAGTTAGTTTCATAGTTTAGTACTAGGCTATCTGCCCTGGGGCATTTGTAAGCCTAGCCATAGTGATGTGGCTTTCGCCACCCCATGAAATGGTACAAAAATGTACAGAATAGATTTAGAATACTGTGCCTCTGTCTAGTAGTGACACAGTGAAGGTCCCCTTATATAATAGAATTAGATTACTGTGCCCCTGTCTAGTAGTGACACAGAGGTGACCCCTGGGGTAAACTTACGATCTCCCATCCACACATCAAGATTTCTCTTGAAGAGAGTTAGTGAGGGGCTCTGTCTAACATGAACTGGGATTCTGTTCCAGAGCATGGGAAGCCTCTGGGTTATGAATCTGTCCCTCCAGCATGTCCTATTCATACTTGTGCCAAGGTTTAAGTCTTTAGCTCTTGTGGTTGTGATGGATTTGGATTTTTTGAGGTGGAGCATGTCCATCAGTTCCTGATTGGACATGGCCTTGTACGTCAGGCACAGATCACCTCTGAGCAGATGGTATGCTACTGAATAGAGCTGGAGTTTCTTTAGTCTGGCAGAATAAGACATATGTTGGAGACCCTTGATCCTCTTGGTGAGGTACTTTTGTGGTCTCTCCAGCTGTTGCAAATGCCGGGTGAGGTACATACCAAATGGGGCATTGTACTCAATCATGGATCTGATGAGGGAGGAGTATAGGGGTACAATGACATCCTTGGATCTGGATGTGAATCCCTTCATGATAAGGTGTGCAAGGTAGAATGTCTTTCTAACCACTTTGGCAATGTGGGTGTCAAATGAGAGGTCGCTGTTGTCTTGGGTCCCTAGGTCTCTGATTACTTTTTCCGTACTCAGTGGGTTGCTGTCTATGTGATAATTTGTGGGTACTTTGTTTTTCCCAAAGGGGATGACTATACATTTTTTGGCATTTAGTTTAAGGCCATGACTCCGGCACCAGTTGTCCATTTCTGTGAGGCCTTTTTGTAGGATGTATGTGTCCGCTGGTGTATCGACTATGGCGCCTAGTTTGCAGTCATCTGCGAACTTTGTCAGCCACAACCCTCCCATGTTTGCTTTAACATCTGAGAAATAAATGCCGAACAAGAGGGGTCCCAGGACAGATCCCTGTGGGACACCACTTGTGACTGGCTTTGAGTCTGACATTGCTCCAGCGATTTTAACTTTATGGGTTCTGTCCTTTAGCCAGTTTGCAACCCATCTAGTGACATAAGGGTTTACATTTAAGCTGTTGAGCTTATCTATGATGCCTGAGTGGGGTATTGTGTCGAAGGCCTTAGCCAAGTCCAGGTAGGCTGTATGGACTGCTTTGCCCTCATCCATGGCTCTAGTGACTGTTTTGAAAAAGTCAACCAGGTTCAAAAGGCAGGATCTGCACTTTACAAAGCCGAACTGGGTGGGATCATGTGTCTGTAGGTCCCCAATGTCTCTGTTTATGAGTTCCATAATGATTCTTTCCATAGCTTTGCAGACCAGGCTGGTTAAGCTTATGGGGCGGTAGTTCCCAGGGTCTGTAGAGGTACCCACTTTGTGGAGTGGGACCACTGTTGCTGTATGCCAGTGTTCAGGTACATATCCTGTAGTAAGGCTAAGGTTAAGTAGCATTTTTATGTGCGGGTTTAGCTCCTCTTGGAGTTCACGTAGCACGCAACGGGATACCATCAGGTCCCATTGATGCTGTGTTTTTAGCTTTGCTGAGGGCGGCTCTCACCTGGACTTCTGAGATGACAGGGAGATTACATTCAGCTGGGATAAGTATTTCTTCTTTTGGGGGTGAGGGAGGGGAGAAATTTGCACTGAACCTGTCAGCCAGAATGTTGGCAATATTTGTGGGTTCAATGTATTTTTTGTTGTTGTGAACTAACTCTGAGCATATCTGAGGGTTTCCACCAGGTTTCTAACATAGCTGAAGAAGGCTTTGTGGTTATCTTTAGTGTCCTTAGCGACTTTTCTCTCAAAGTTGGCCTTGGATGTTTTTATGAGAGAACGTAATTTTCTGCTAGTGTTGATCAGAGATGTCTTCCCTTTTTGGGATTTTGCTCTGTCGTGCAGTAGCTTCCTTCTTTTGTTATACAATTTGTTTATGGCTGAGGTCCACCAGACAGGACGCTTGCCTTTGGTGGAGAGGGTCTTGGATTTATTTGGGATTGCATGATCCATGCATTCTTGGAGATGTCCATAGAAAGCATGTGTGAAGGATTCAGCATTGTGGGATGTGGTATCCACTGGCCCAGTGGGCTTAAAGGATACCATCTCAGTCTTAAGAAGAGTGAAGTCGGCTTTTGAGAAGTTTTTCACTGTGGTCTTTTGTGTTGGGGGTGGAGGTGGGATATGTATATCCAGGGTGATTAGTTTGTGGTCAGATCTCACTAGTGAGGGGTATACCTCCGGTGTGGAGCATTTTGTCCCCATGTTTGTGATGATCAGGTCTAGTATGTTATCTCCCCTAGTGGGAGAGGTGACTAGTTGTTCCAGTGCATTTGAATTTATGAATTCCAGGAACCTTTGGGCTAGGGTGTTAGGGCTAGAATAATGTACCCAATCTATGTTAGGGTAGTTGAAGTCTCCCAGTATGATAGTATTTTGTGATACATTCATATCCTCCAATGTCTTCAGGAAGGCTGAGTGGGGTTCCTGAGATTGGGAGGGTGGTCTGTAACATGCTACCAGTTGTATAGCAGTTTTGCCTATGGTTAGTTGCACCAGTATGGTCTCCAATGCTTCATGTGTTGCTACTAACCTGGAGGTGTGGGTGTCCTTGATGAATATGGACACTCCCCCTCCCTTTGTGGTTTGGCCCGGGTTTTGGGGCCGAAAAGCATGATATGAGGTATAGCCTGGTAGCGCTGGGGTGCTCTCAGGAGCCTTGAACCAGGTTTCAGTTACTGCACAGACGTTGATGTTCTCCATACTGAGGAGTGCATCGAGTGCCTGCATCTTGAGATTTAGACTTCTGGCATTGAGCAACATTACCCTTAGTTTTTTTCCATTTTTGTTTTCTAAGGAGGTGGGTTTGTCTTTTGAGCCTTGCCTAAAAAAGGCACTATGGGGCTGGCAAGAGCCTTAGCCAATATCCGGAAGCCCAGTGGTGACAGGTGCAAGCCGTCCCTTGCGAAGCAGCATGGCTTGCCCAACATGTCATCCCAAGCAGACATTGGATCCCCTTAGAATGACACCAGTACTTGAGCCAATTATTAAAGCTGATCATCTTGTCTTTGTATTGTGGCATCATTCTTGGTGAGGGCAAGATGCTGCTCAGGGTCAGGGTCATACCAGCCTGGGCTACATAATCAGAGAGCTCCTCTATGTCTCTTTTCATGTAGTCCAGGGAGGTACGTCTCAGGTCATTCACGCCAGCATGGACAATGACGGAGTCATATTTGTACTTGCTTTGGAGTGACCTGAGTGTGTGTGTTATGTGGCGGATCCTAGCTCCCGATAGGCAGCTCACAGTCACCCTCTCCTTGTTCAGCCTGGTAAGCGGGACATCAGTGTGTCTGACTATAGAGTCACCTATTACTAGTGTATCAGGCATGGTGTTTGGCCTTAAGGGCTGTGATTGATTGACACACTGATTTATTGAAGTATGTGTTGCATGTGTTTTGTTTTGAGGTGGTGGATTTTTGGATGTCTGCTTTGGGAGCCTCTGTTGTTTAGGTAAGTTTTTTATTAGAGCCTCCGAGTATGTCTTTGTGTTTTTATGTGTTTGGTTTGCAGTTGTGGTAGGTCTATGTGGGACTGGGTTTGTTGTGTGTGTGGTTACCATCTCCTCCTGTCTGGTCATGCCAGCCCTGAGTTGAGAGAGTTCAGCCTCCAGTTTGGCTATATAGTTGCATCTCTCACATGTATTTGTGTTTGTTGGGAGGAGGAGAGGGTTGTCTGTGTACATGAGACAATTGTAGCATTGTCTCAAGATACCCAGATTAACCAGCTGAACTGGAGAGGACACCAGTAATCTACCACTCGACATGCTAGAACAGTATAAGGGAGTGTGGATGTAGTGCTTACTTTAGTATGAGAGTGCTTACTTAGTAGAGAAGTTTTGAGAACAAGTGCTAGGCTTATAATATAGCGAGTAGTCTGATTATACTAAGAGTAGAGCTTCCTTAAGGGGAAATTTGAAGAGCAGACTTGGCGGAGCCAGAAGAAGTTTAACCTTGTTTAACCGGCGCTGCGCTATGCGCACAATCACGCAAAGCCGCACAAATGCGGATTTTAAACAGGGAACTTCAAAAGAGCTAGAAATGGTCCAAAACAACCAATTACTACAGCTCTTGTGCTGAGGTCACTTCCAACAGGGACAGGTAGGCTGCTCAAGGCACCCCACTCCCACTGGTGAGCAAAGAAACTTCCTTCTATCCAAGTAAGGTAATGGACAACACAGGAACTACACCACAGCCCAGAATACAGCAAAGCCTGTAAACTGGTCTAAACTAGTCGAGGAGAGGCGGGAAAACAAGGATTATTTTTTTTTTTTTGTTTTTAGATAGAAAACACACAGAAAATGCAGAAACAGTAATAAATCAGTTACACAGGCCAGCACACTTTAGTGAGCAGCCTCAACAGTTAAATTAAACAAACAAACAAAATTTCGATCAATTTCGACTAAAATGTAACTTTAAGTGGCAAGTCTTTATTTCTTGATCATAGGGCTCTGTTTGGAATATACCAAATATCGGCTGAGCATAGGCATTTTTCAGGATCGTGGATTAGAGTATGTGTCATATTCAGTTGAGAGTAAGACCAGCAGTGATGGAACTCTAATGAGAGGAGCTTTCTAGGGTTAAGCAATGGGGTGACAAATTTTGCAATTTTGTTTTAGCACTGTACTGGTAGGTTCAGTTGGGTGGTTTGTTAATTGATAAGTATGGGGGCCTCATACAGAAAGGTTGAAAGTAGTTATGCTGTGGTTATACCTACTTTTGCTTCTTCAGTTAAAATGGCCTAATTCTGTAGAGGAGACCAAATTTTTGATGCATTTTTTCACTCTTTCTTTTATATGGAGATCAAATTACATACTTTCATCAATTACTACTATTGAACTCAGTGTGAAACATGTTCAGTTGTTTGTTGTTATTAGACGATTTTGGTGAAGTTGGGTTTGTTCTGTTGGAATGTTTTAGGAATAAAGAGAACAAGTTTTTTTTTTTTTGGAGGAGAAGTCTGTGCAAGTGTCTACAGAGATGAGGGATTGTTAGTTGCTATAACTTTTCAATAGTTTTAGCTAAACAGATGAGTGCTGAATCATCTGCATACTGTACTGTAGCAGTGTTTTTGGATGCTTTCTGTAGGTCATTAGCGAAAATATTAGAATGGAGGAAGGAAGGAGGAGATGTCATTTTATGTATAAATACTTTTGACCCAGAGACTGCTGGCCAATTTTCCTCTAAAATCATACTCCTATATCATTCTGACTTGCATCCATTTGCATCATAACTCACTTATTTATATCACAGTAGTTCAGCATAGATGTTTCTATTACTAGCTCCTTGGACAATTTTAAAACTTTTACTGTTTATAGCTCCAGTCTCAGGCTACGTCTTGATCCATTTGCTTCTTAAGAGGCATAGGTATTTCATACATATTAAATGTACATTTTCCACGATACTGCATATTTTCTCAAAATGTTGTTAATCCCTGTTTGTCTGCTGACTTTGGCATTTACAGCATTACTGTGACTTTCTCTGAGTTAAGTTTCAACCTCTGAGGTGTTAGAATATGACCTATATGCTTCAGATTTATTTTTACTTAAAACTTGATTTTATTTCATTTAAAGTTGTACTGTCTCAACCTTTTCAAAAGATGTCTTCTGTCATACTACCAGTTATGTTCACAACACCTTGTATGAGCCTTTGATTACTTGTGATAGGTTCATAGGTGTTTACTAGACTAACGTCCACAAGGGCCTTTTTAGCTTGGCCATGATTCCAAAATCTCTGACAAGTTCTGATACCCTTGATAACTGCAGGCAGTGGCTTGGGAGATTAACCCTTTATAGGCTGCCTGTGTCCATTAGAGACATATGTCCCAAACCAGGGATGAATTTCCTTTTCCCCATCCAGTTCTCCAAGTTATGCTTGACCTGGATTAGGGAGGAATTCTGCTTCACATGGTTGGGGAGCCTATTCCAGAGAAGGGGTAGTCTCTGGGTTACATACCTGTCTCTTGAGCAGGTCCTAGAATTGGTAATTGTGGTGCTGTTTATTTTGCAGATATGCAGAAGATCCATCAGAATGGAGTCTAACAAAGCCTTGTATCCCAGGCATAGATCTCTCAACAGCCTGTAGGAGACAGAATACAGGGATAGTGCCTTTAGGCAGTCTGCATAGGACATGTTAATTATGCTCTGTATTCTTTTAGTGAGGAACCTCTGTGGGCATTCTATTTGCTGGATATGCCTGGATAGGTACATACCAAAGGGGGCATTTACTCCATGATAGGTGTGATGAATGCTGAATACAGTGGAACAATGACTTTCTTGGATCTAGATGCCATACCTTTGTTTTTAAGTTGCACAACATAGAATTATTTCCTCACTGTTGTAGACACATGATGGTCAAAGGCTAGATTACTGTCTTGAGTGTCCCCAAGTCCCTGACTACTGGGTCAACTCTTAGGGGTATGTAGTCAATATGATAGTTACCAGGGGTGGATCTGAAGGATACTATTATGCATTTCTTGGCATTTAGTTTTAGTCCATGGCTCTGACACCAGTTGTTTGTCTGTGTCGGCCATTCCTGGAGAACATTTGTGTCAGTGGGCGATGCAGTGACAGCTCCTAATTTGCAGTCATCCGCAAATTTAGTCAGCCAGAGGCCATTGACATTGGCCTTGACACCAGAGAAGTAAATGCCAGAAAGAGTGGTCACAGGACTGATCCCTGAGGGACTTCCCTTGTGAATGGCCTCGTTGTAGAGGTGGGTTCCCTAGTTCTAACTTTCTGGATCCTATCTGAGAGCCAGCTGGCTATCCACTGGGTGTGACATAAGAGTTTGTACCTAGCCTCTTAAGTCAATAGTGCCGTAGTGGGGTGTTGCATCAAAAGACTTGGCCAGGTCAAGGTAGGCAGTGTGAATCATTTTGCCCTCATCCATTGCTTTGGTGACCTTCTCAAAGAAGTCCACCAGGTTGATTAGGCATGACCTGCCCTGATCAAACCAGGTTGGGTTAGGTCCAGTGCCTGTAGGTTTCCTATGTCATTACCGATCATTTCTATGATAATACTTTCCATAGATTTGCATATTAGACTAATGAAACTTATGGCTCCGTAGTAGTTTCCACGAGTCTCTAGATGGCTACCCTTTGTGCAGTGGGATGTCTGTTGCTGTTTCCATTCATGAGCCATGAAGCCTGTTTGGAGAATACAGTTAAATAGCAATTCCAGAGGCCCTGATAGATAATGTTTCATGCTGCTTAGAAGCCATCCTGGGATATTGTCTGGGCCAACTGATGCAGTGTTCTTGGTCTTAGAGAGAGCATTAAGGACCTGTTCCCTATTGATAGGGGGAGTTATAGTTGATGGTATTTCCTGAGGGAAGGTTGAGGGGGAGTTGGGTAAAGTTGGAGCTAAATTTGTCAGCCTTAATGTCTGCCGTATCTTCTGGCTCAACATAGGTGGCTCCATTTACAATGAGCTCTACACACAATTTTGTATTGCCTTTTAGGTTGCGGATATAGCTAAAGAGTGCCTTGTAGTTGACTTTAGCCTGGGAGGCCAAATTTACCACAAATTTGGCTTTGGTAGACTTTATTTGTCCTCTGAGTTGTTTGTTTAATTTGATGAGAGTGCTTTTATCCTGCTGGGTGCTGCACCTCTTAATTTTTGTCATTATTTTCTTCCGTCTGTTATACAGCCTTTTGATTGTGATTCCACGAGGGAGGCTTGTTTTTTGAGTTAATTCTGTACTTCTTCCTGGTAGGTACAGCTGCCTCTATGCAGCTATTAGCATGCATCTATAGGGATTCTGTGAACAGTTCTGCATAGGCAGCAGTGTTCTCAGGGTTTATGGGGACTTGAAACTTTGCCAGGTTATCACTTAATAGTATGAAGTTAGCCTTAGAGTAGTTCCTGAATATTCTGGGGTTAGCTGGGGTTCCAGGTTTTATTTTTACTTCAATGGAGACAATTTTGTGGTCTGACCTTACCAGAGAAGACATTATATTATGGTGTGTGCAGCAGTCTCTCATATTAATCAGGACTAGATCTAGTACTGTTGCATCCTTGGTTGGTGTACTGACTATCTGGTCCAGGGAGTTTGTTTCTTACAAAATTCAGGAAACTCTGTGCATGTACATTTGGTGCTGTTTATGATTCCCAATTAATAGTGAGGTAATGAAGGTCACCCATGAATATGGTATTGGGTTGGATAGTGAGTGCTTCCAATAAGTTTAGATACATGGTATGGGTTTCCTGGGTCATAGAGGGGGACCTATAGCTTGCATGAAAGTGGTATTGGATTTTGCCTAGGGTGATTTGAATGTGGAGAAGCACAAGTGCATTGTCCTTTTGGAACAGCCGTGAGGTATATTTATTTTTGATGTAAATAGAAACTCCACTTTTAGTCTGTCTGTGTAGTAGCTGGTCTAAATGTGTGGAAGGCATTACAACCTTGCACTGTCAGTGTGCTCCTTTCAGCTTTAAACCATGTCTCATTGACCGCATAGACATCAGCATTCTATAGGGTGAAAAGAGATTCTAGGGAGTGAAGTTTCTTTGTTAAGACTCCTAGCACTGAGCAGTAACACCTTTAGATTTTCTTGGTTTTGATTTGCTATGTTAGAAGCACTTCCAGTTTGGCATTGCTTAAAAATGGCACTATGGGCAAGGACAATGTTTTAGCTAATATTCAAAAGCTAGAGGAGACTGGTGCAGACCATCCCTGGCAAAGCAGCATGGTCTTTTGACCATCCATGCTGACAGATATTGCACCCCCTTAGAATGTCACCAGAATCTAAGCCAATTAATAAAGTCAGTCAGTTTTTGTTCGTATTATGGCATCATCCTTTGAGAAGGTAAAATGCTGTTCAGTGATAGGCTGATACCAGCCTGGGACACACATTCTGAGAGCTCCATGATGTCTTTCATCTTGTAGTCTAGGGAGGTACATCCCAGGTCATTGCACTCACATAGACTATGATTGAGTTATACTGCTACTTGTGGTCCAATGACCTGAGTGTGTGCTTGTGAAACTAACAGCCCAGCTATCTGGAATTTTGTAAATAATTCTATGTCATTTGTGTATATTGATATTATTTATACAGAAGTGTGTGTATTGAACAGGGTTTGTACAGTACTGAGCTTCAAGAATGTAACCAGAGCATGCCCTGCTGGAACATAGAAGATTGACTTGAAAAATGTCAAACAAATAAATTGAAATTAACTTGTCTTACGATTGTGCTATAAAAGTTAGCTTCAATACAGCAATGAGACAGGATGTCTAGAACTACGGTGCCTTCTGCATTGTTTTGTGTTTTATTGTTTTATGACTTTCAAGATTTGCAAACATCTGAGAGATATGTATTTTTAACACAGAGATGTTAAATTCTGTCAGTTTCTGGTTTAGCTTAGGAGCTTAAGTCAGGTGACAAAAAGTGATGTCATCCAAGCTAACCCAGCAGTAACATTTGATATTAATATAAGAACTCTCTCAGATAGAGACTGTGCATTTTGTGTTTTGTCTTGGACCTAGCAAGGACATCCAGTCATCATCTGCACTTGCCTTGCTCCGTAAGTAAGTTCTTAGGGCATAGTAACTCTTTTTAGATTCAGATAGGAATATAGTAAACATTAGTTTAGATATTTTCTTTATTTATCTGAGACTGTCCTGCAGTGTTGTTTTAAATATTTATTGTGATCTTGAACTCTGAAGTAACTGTGATTGTGTACTGAGTATTGTCTTGTTATTATTTATTATTAAATATATGTAAACCTATCTTTGTGGCGGATATTTGTGAGACATATTTAAGCTCTTAACATACTTGCATATGTATTTGGTGACACTGTACAGGCCACTCTTAAATAGCCTTGGTCTTGATCAGGCTACCATTTGGATTAATAGTAACATTACACAGTGGGATGGGACACCCTTTGCTAAGGGCCTTAGAGTAGCTGATAAAGAGTTGTCTGGTGGTAGCTGGAACTACCTTGTAGTCTGGACAGAAGGGGCATAGATAGTAAACCTGTGCCAGACTTTCCCAGGTGTGTCTGTTTGTGTACAAATCAAATCATAAAGTGTGTGTGTGTGTGTGTGTGTGTGTGTGTGTGTGTGTGTGTGTGTGTGTGTGTGTGTGTGTGTGTGTGTGTGTGTGTGTGTGTGTGTGTGTGTGTGTGTGTGTGTGTGTGTGTGTGTGTGTGTGTGTCAGCTACTTAGGCAAGGACACAAAGCACTGGTTGGACAGAGAGGGTGCTGGAGGTCTTAGCTTGGCCACTTGGCTGAGATCTCAACCATATACCTGTGTCAGTGGGGAGTCTTATTGGGGATCTGGAGAAAGAGGGAGAAACCAGCCATAGACTAACTGTGCTCTCTGTGTGCTCTTAAGGGAAATTGTATTATACTGTGTGTGTGTACTTGTCATCCTTCCATTGTGTACATCCCTCCGACTGTTGCCAGTGGTGAGGATTGAGGCTCCTTGATTACTGGGCCAGTGTTGGGGCATCACAGTGTGTAATATGGCAGATCCTGGCCCTTGATATGCAACTGACCATGACTTTCACATTACTCAGCTTGGTGAAAGGCACACCAGTGTGTCTCACAATGGAGTCTTCAGTGGCCAGAATGTTGGATTGTGTAGTGGCTTGCCTTATGAGCTTAGAAGCAGAGCCTCCATGAGATGTGACTGTATGTATTGATATGGATGTTGTTTTTGAAAGAGTGCATTTAGAGCTGCTGAGGGAGTTTTTTTTATGTGTACTTCATCTAGGAGTTATTTGGGGTTTAAGAAGGTTCCATTTAAGTGCCTCAGCATATGTAGCTCTGTGTGTCTGCTTTGAATTATGTGATAGGTGCAGCATGTCTACTACTGACAACCTTATTGACATTAGGAGTGCTTTAACCTGAGAGCTTTGCCTCCAATGACATTGTGTAAATACATCTCTCCCATACCATATCAGTTTGCTTGAGAATTAACTGGTTGTCAGTAAGCATGAGGCATTTCTGCATTGCCTCAGGATACCCATATCCACCAAGCTGGTAAAGGAGACAGTGGGAAATTTTCATATCCATGGCAACAAACCCTTTTTTATTGATTAGACAGTTGGAGTGAGAATATAAAGTAGTGTCAGGAGTATCCGGTTTATGTGATACAGATCTGTAAAGTACTGCTGGTACAGATGAGATGCCAAGTGGAAGTCTTAAAGGTTTATATATTTCTTAAGAGAATATTAAGTGCACAAAATTGGAGCTTTCTTCATCTGTCTTTTTGTAATGCAATACCTGATCTATGTCTAGTATTGAAAATAACTTAGCGTGTGACATAAAGACTTCTTCCTTCAGCTGTAATCAAAAGGCAGTTTTCTAATTTAATTGGTTAATGCAGATCTAGCAGATCAGTAGAAATGTGATCTTGTCCTGCTTTCAGAATAATGACCATACTATTCAACTATTCTGTTGGCTACTTGGTGTCTTGCTGTAGAGTGAAGAACCATTGTGTATGACCCAGGCAACAAGGGTTTCATTAGTAGCCCTGGCAATGGAAGAGATGATGAGGGGTGGTAGATGGACGATGTGATAGGAAGGAGTGTATCTGCCATTTTACCAGTGTTACTGGGAAGTATGGCATATTTCATGCCAGTTTGACAAGCAGTGGGAGCACTTTAGCAAGCAAAATGCTAACAAAGAAGATGTATGTATCCTCATATTTGCCACACTGCACACTCATTGAAGATGGAATCCTCCGATTAACATGTCACCAAAGAGGTCACCTCTGTGGTCAGTAGCCCAAAGAGTGAGCCTGGAACTGGCACACACAGAGTATAGGACCTAATCTGTCCATCCACAGTATGACACTTTCTCTTTGGCCAATTTACCCATATGATTGAACAGACCTCCTGTTTTATTTTGTTGATATTCTTAACTGTAGCTCAGATGCCTCTAGCACTGAAGTCTTTGTATTATTGTTTGGCCCACCACTGTGGCGTAAGTAGATTGGATAGATATGTGTGTGGATTGTAAATAAAAGTGGTTGGAAGTGTATATATTTTGCTTTCCTTTTTTTTCTGTTGCCCTGATGACCATTGAGCTGCACCTTTTATTTCCTAATATGTGAACACCCTACTGCCCATTTCTTTATTTTAGGATGAGGGCTTAGTAGAGAGGAGAAGAAGAGAGAAGAGCAGCGGCATATTTCATGAAGGTAGGAGGCTTCTGTTTTTAGCCTCTAACCTCATGGTACTTGTTCAGTAAGCCACCCCATTGTATGGCATGCAGTGGACATCTACAACCAATTTAACACCTTATGACCACCCTTCTTTCCTGGAAGGCAGTGCTTTCTTGTTATCTCTGTACACTGCTGGATACTCTACCACTGGACTGATTGTGCCAGACAGACACTTCCACAAACCCTACCTCCCCAAAGAGAGGTGAGCCAGAAGAGCTGTGTCTTCTTTGCTTTTACATCCCAGCTTTGGTAGTTGCCTGAGTTGCTTTATCCTTCTGTGTGTCAAAAGAGCTAACTTTTTATGTTTATTATTTCATCATAAGTTATATGACAAAGTTGAGGTAAAATTTAAGGAGTCAGGTAGAGAAGTCTTGTGTACATATTGAATTATTTTTAAATATGATTATTCAGTAATCATTTAATACATAGGCACACATACATTAATAGAAAAGAAAACAAACCATATTCGCATTGTCTCCATTTATATAAATTATGTATTATATATGTTTTCTTTCTTTATAACAACCATTCCAACATTACATAAATTGGCCAGATCCTTCCTTCCCTTAAAACTCTCTCGTCATCATGAATATTATTCTACACATATTGTTCCCATAAACTCCATTTATTTATATGTAATTTTCTCATTCCCTTTTCTAAAGATCATTCTTTCAGTTATTTTATCTATTTTACAATATTCACTACTTCAAATATAGTTGGGTTGGATTTTGACTTCCATTTTCTAGTAATTGCTTTTTGGGCAACTAACAATTAAACTTAATAAGGCCTTACTATGTCTAGACAATTCATATCCTGTGTCCCAGTTCAAAAGAATAATTTCCTTAGTTACAACCATTTGCTCCTCCAATATTTCTGACAGAGTACTCAGTAGGGAATTTTTAAACTCTACCAACTCAGCATACTCCTAAAAAACATGTTCCAAGTTTTTTTCTTCCCCATCATATCACCAATCTATCTGCTGTCTCCTTGGGGTATAAAATACATATGCAAACACTTCCAAGCAAAAATTCTAAATCTTCAGGACTTTGCTCCACACTTGGGAGCCAGATGTATGTCTTCCTATTGTTCCCTTATAAATAGCTTTTCCAATCACTCTTCACAATCGTTTCTAACCTCCACTGATTGAGTCTTATAGTAATCATGCAGTATTTATATGCCATACTAATTATCCTTTTTTAAACAGCAGCATCTGATCAGATTTTACCAAAATCTCTACCAGAGCAGGTCTTTTAACTTAGGATTCCCCTATTTACTTTTCTTTCCCTATACTGTGATATCAGTCCCTGGTTGGGACTGCAGTCTCTAACCTGCAGTCCAAACTTCTTGGACTTATCCAACTGTATTACCTCTCTCTCGCTCTCTCTATATGATTATTTGTTCCCAATACATTGCGTGCTACTTGCAGCCAAGCCTATTGCCAGACTCTACTTTCTCCATTCCTATGTTGGCTTAGTTCTTAGAATTCTTTCTGCAGCTTTGTAAATGTAATATTCGGTATGTTTGTTATTGTTCTCCTTAAGGGTCGGCATCCAAAATCTTATTCAGACCTTATTTCTTGACACCCCCTCTCCACCTTCCACATCAACCCTTTTCCATTTTGAATTATAACCTGCTTCTTGTATTATGTATGTGAGCCCAAATAAATTCCTTCAACTTGTTATTACTTACTGTTCACAACTCTCCTCTTGTTGATAAAAATATGCCTGCCCTGTATACAAAACTAAAGGGAGTAAAATCAGTTTCACTGCTTGTATCCTACTACCCATATCCATAAACAACAGCTTCCACTTTCTTAGATTTTGATTTATCTTTTGTTTAATCTCTTCCCACATATCCTTAGCTGCCATATCAGAATAATTTTTATTCCAGACTCTTAAGTACTTCATCTTATTGTGTCCCCATGTATATGGTTCATTGCTGATACAGTTAGTGTGTGGGTGCATAATTTATAATTGCAGCCTATATTTTATCTTTATTAATTTTATATCCAGAAAATATTTGAAATTGTTTTAAAGTGTTGTACAGCACTGAGATCTCCTTTTATGAATTTATCAAATACAAAATTATGTCATCTGCAAATAAAATTAACATTTCTTGATTTCCATGCCAGTTATATCCTAGAATTTCGGAGTCCCTTTTTTCCCTTGCCAGTGGCTCTAAATGTAAAGTAAACAACAAAAGGGAAAGAGAACACCCCTGCCTGGTTCCTCTCTTCAAACACAACTTATTACAGAAGAATCCTCCCATTTTAGTTCTTGCCTCTGATCCTTCATGTATGCTCCTAATTAACCATATTAGTGTGTCAGTGAATGCAAATGTTTTCATTCCCATAACCATAAAATCTCACCTTGCTCTGTTGGATGCTTTCTCTGCATCAAGACCTACCAACAACAGTGGTATTTTCATAAATTCTGCTTCTCTTTGTATCATCATTGTTCTGTTCATTTTGTCAAATGTTTGCCTCCACTCCAAAGAAACACAATAATACATGTATATATCATTTTTGGCAAATCCTTTCCCATTCTGTTAGCTAATATACACATAAACACTTTATAAGCATGGTTTAAAATTGAAATGGGTCTATGTGAAGCCGAGTCTGATGGGTCTTTACCTTCTCTGAGTAATACAGCCTCAATAGCTTTCTTCCAACATGTTGGTGCTTCCCCTTATTTTAAAATATTATGAAACAAAATATTTTTTATCACTTATTTCTCTCCTAACTTTCAAACTTCCTCATGAATACCATCTTTTCCTGGAGACTTCCTGCAGATTGATTATACATCACAGCTTTTATCTTCTTTTCTCCTGTCTTAGCTATTAGTTGTTGAACCTTATCTTCCCCTAACTTGACTTTATTAAGTCTTCCATAAATATTACCATTTGTGCTTTTTCTTGATTTCCACATTTCCTGCTTTTTACAAATTTTCATAACATTTTTGAAGTACCTCTATAAAGTCTACAGGATCTCTTGATATTTTTCATGTTATAGACTACTTAATTTTGGCAACAACCCTTTCTACTTTCTGCTATGTCATTGTGCTAAAAGGTTTTGTGCTCTCGAATTATTAACAACAATATTTGCTTAACAGCGGTCTTCATGAACTCATGCATATTATCCATATACTCCCTTATTTTCTCTTTAGCACACTGCATCTTTTTGTTCTTTGAGATTCCCCTTATTCAGCAATAATTTAACCTCTGTCAGCCCTCTAATAATCCCTATTTATTTATAGCAATATCTCTCTCTCTCTCTCTCTGTTTTATTTCAACCCTGTTTTTAAACTCTATTTTCATTTTATCCCACTCACTAGCTATAACTTATGAAGAAATGTCTAATTTCATTAATAACTCTAATATTTTCTACTACCCATTCCTTAAAATCCTCTCTTTTTAGCAGGTAGGTGGGAAAGCATTAGTGTCTCATTTTTACTTCATTACCCTGCATTTTTTATCATAGCTTTTATTGATACATGATCAGAAATAGTTATTGGGTGTGTGTAGAAACTTTCAGTGAAATGCACATGTTCCTGTCAAATATAATTTCTGTCCAGTCTAGCCTAGTTATTGTATCTTGGAGAATAATATATCCATACTGTTTAAGTTTCTGCTACTGAATTCATGTCTTCCATACCAAATGGTTTCATAAAGTTCTTCAGAAATCTACACTCTTTTGTTATATTTTCCCTTTTGGGTCTACTTGATACATCTTATCTATTTCAAATCAAGTTCCATTTAGGGTTGCCACCTTTTCAAGTGCCCAAAGTGGGACATTTTTGGTACAAATGTCACATTTTTCAGCCCAAAACATACCCACGGCCAGTACAAAGGACAGAACTTCACTTTTTTGCCTAAATAAAAGCTTATTCTTGTAGCATTTTAGTTGCTTATTCTGTTTCTTATAACATTTAGGTGTTTCAGATACAGAATAACCATTTTATGCAACTATTACATGAAATATAGGAAATAATTTTGTCCTAAAATCTCAGGACATTTGTCATTTTTACAATTTTTTTGCAGGACACAACTGCCCAAAGAGGGACTGTCCCTCACAAAGTGGGACAGGTGATAACCCTAGTTCCATTCCCGACACCTAAACGTAATGTTCCCTGCTGAAAGCGGATTAGTTCCCCAAGATTTTGTTAAACTCCATAATAACAGTTTGTGTGGTGGAATTTAAATACATACCAGAGTAATCCTCCTGCCTTGCCAACAGCCCCTTACATCCACAAATCTGCTATTGCTCTCTTTCCCTTCTTCTCTCACTATTGGAACTCATCTAACAATCAGTGTTATTACTTCCCCTTTCCTTTGTCCCCGATATCCTGAAGTCCTTTTATTGTCAAATTCACATGCTTATTTCCTTCCCAGTGTGTCTGAAACATGCAGTACTGCTGTTTGCACTCTGCATTTCATAATATAATCTGAAACATTTTTCTTTTTACCTATAACTGTAAGGCCATTTACATTCCAAGACATTATGTCTAGAGTAGCCATTGTGATAAAAATATATTGTTCTCCCCTATTATACATGACATTTTTTAAAATTGTATTTCCAACTGTTGTTTTATATGTACACACTAATAATTGTCAGGCTGATCTTTTATACAGTTATTTCTTCTCATCTCTGTCTGTAAATATGGCATCTTTTTCAAGAGTTTTGCTTTAATGAAAACTGCCAAACAAAAACTAAGTACATTTTCAGAACAGCCAATCCACTGTTAACTTAGAACACACTAATGCTAAAATATGTCATATTTTTCAAGACTTTTTGCTTAATGAAAACCCTCAAACAAAAACTAAACACATTTTCAGAACACCCCATCCCCTATTAACTTAGAACAAGCACACTAAACTATGTACATTTTCAAAGAAGTTTAACCTTCCATATAGGAACAATTGCCCTGAATTCACAGCTGAACGTACAGGCATTATCTATTTTAAATTTTTTTACCCATGCTAAAGTGCATGTTGGAGCCTGTGTTCCCACGTACATTGGTTGCTGTGTTCTTTTCTTATCTCTGTTCCCATCCCATATGTGAGAAATTGCTTGTATGCTTTCAGGAAACATTAACTTTTAGCTCTCTAAGAAAAAGTATACTGGCTACCATTAAATAAAACTAAATTATGCACTGTTTTATTAAATTCATTAAAATATTAAGGCTGCTGGGTGAGATCAGACAGGAGGCCCCGTGGACTGTGATGTTTGCAGATGACATTGTGATCTGTAGTGAGAGTAGGAATCAGGTTGAGGAGACTCTGGAGAGGTGGAGATATACTTTAGAGGGCAGAGGAATGAAGGTCAGCAGGGCTAAGACAGAATATATGTGTGTAAATGAGAGGGAGGGTAGAGGAATGGTGAGGATGCAGGGAGTAGAGTTGGTAAAGGTGGACGAGTTTAAGTACTTGGGATCAACAGTTCAGAGTAATGGTGAATGTGGAAGAGAGGTGAAGAAGAGTACAGGCAGGGTGGAATGGGTGGAGAAGAGTGTCAGGAGTGATTTGTGACAGATGGGTACCAGTAAGAGTGAAAGGGAAGGTCTACAAGAGGGTAGTGAGACCAGCTATGTTATATGGGTTGGAGACAGTGGCATTGACAAAAAGGCAGGAGTCAGAGCTGGATGTGGCAGAGTTAAAGATGTTAAGATTTGCACTCAGTGTGACTAGGATGGATAGGATTAGGAATCAGTATATTAGAGGGTCAGCTCATGTTGGACAGTTTGGAGACAAAGCAAGAGAGAGATGAGATTACGTTGGTTTGGACATGTGCTGAGGAGGGATGATGGGTATATTGGGAAAAAGATGCTAAGGATGGAGCTGCCAAGTAAGAGGAAAAGAAGAAGGCCTAAGATAAGGTTTATGGATGTGGTGAGAGAGGACATGCAGGTGGTTGGTGTGATAGAGCAAGATGCAGAGGATAGGAAGAAATGGAAAGAGATCCCTAATGGGAAAAGCCGAAAGATGATGAATGAATGATTAAGGCTGCTGGGGAGGTTATCTCTTATTCACTTCCCATAGTATTAAACTTTATTTTTCACTGTACTGTTTGCAATTGTATCTTTAAATGTTGCATTTCCTTCAGTAAAGAATGCTTGGAACTCTCAAGATTAGTTGCTTGCACATGCAGAAGTATCATTTCCATGATAATGAGAAAAAAAAAAGCTAACAACTTTGCAGATATTTGAAGGAATCTTTGTAAATTTCACTCAGAACAGAATATACAAAATTCCACTGTCCAGCTATCTTCAGTTGCAGACATCTTGTCTCCCTCTTAGAGTATTTACTAATGGAAAAAAAAAAGCAAAGCAATATCTTTGCAGATGCATGAAACTTAGCAATTTTTCATGGCTTTCATTATTTTTGTCATGTTTTTCAGGCCCATTTTTTAGCAAAAAAATTGATTATAGCTTAAGACTAGGACATTAATGTAGACATCCATATTTTCTTAATTCTTCTTGTAGTATAATCAGTACACTTTTACACCCCATCCCTCTCTCCGGCAGCCCGAGATCACAACATTAAATCACCTTAAACTTGCTTCTGTCCCACCTTTTTCTAACAACTAAAAAAAGTTCTTGTGTACTGGACCTTTAACATATTCAACCGTCACTGAAAAGACCACCCCCCACATGCATACACATGCAAATACATTTACAGTATCCAGATTTGTAGTGTACTTGCTGAATTCGTATGGTAGGAATAAATGTTTATTTTCTATGCAGTTATGAAATAATTGAGTATCTCTCTTACTAACACTTGAGGAAGTATGTTGATGTGTTATTGGATATCTTGAGCAATGTGTGATACTCCTAATTTAAATCTCACATTCATTACTGTGACACTGATTTTGTTACAGACTGTCTAGGTATGTGCATGGAATTTATTCAAATTATTTGTTAAAAGATATAAAACAGAACTTACAGTATTTTATTGATTTAGATAACCCCCCACCCTTAACCCCCCACCTAGACTCTTAACCCAACTATACTACCTCCACTACTAACCACAGTCAGAATTAGCTAGTTGTCTTTACATACTTTAAAATCTTGTCTGATGACTTTGTTACTAATATTATAAACGACAAGAAACTATCTTAACTTGCAACATTTACTGTATATACTGTTGATAATCAATATCTTGTTATTGTATTAAAGCCAACAACCTGTAATGTTGTTTACTGTTGCTGCAACTTTGTATCTCTATTTATTATGTGCATGATGTGGAGCTTTTCTCCCTGGGAATCCGCTGAAAAGGACCTGTGTCCAGTCGGAATTTCCCGGTAAACAAATGTAAGTAAATAAATAAATAGTTGTGGGTCCTTTGGGGAAGTTTACATCATGCTTTGTTATCCCTGGTAACAAGAGATAGTGTTCTTTTTTTCCCTCTTGGTACTGCTTGTTTCTTAAGAAATGCCGTACTATTAAAGGGGATCTTCTACACCCATCTGAATTACTAACATTTCCGGCACATAGGACTTTGGTTTAATGTGCCATCAAGAAAAGCCTGACACAACATGAATGCACAACCCCCCCTTATACTATAGTACACTGTCAGCATTAGAACATTAATGCAATTGACTTGTGAAGTTAACATTATCTGTGATCATATGTGCTAGGACCATTATTTGTATTATTTGTCATTGATTTTTATTTACATCATTGTCATATGCATCAGTTCATGTTTTCTCACTGTTAGCAGGGGCATGTGCAGCTGTTATCAAGCCACGTGTACTTCGTTTTCCTGTAGCCCACGTGGCACTGTTGGAACATATAGGATACCATACCTTCATTTTGAGAAAAAGAAAATTGCCTTATCTGCAGTCCCCCCACCACCACCACCATTTAATGTATGTCATGACCACCTTACTTATCTCTTAAGCCTCCTTGCCATACATTGTAACCAGCAGTCATATGTTTGTAACATTTATAGTTCATAAGTGAGTACTAGGCTAATGGCTCTGGTGGGCCTTTTAAGCCTAGCTATAATAACCAATTTGAGTCATCCCAAAATATTTACCCAAGTTGTTTAGTTGTTATTTCCTATTACTTGATCCTAATTGCCTAGGTAAGTGCTGGATATATATACCCATGAATATTTAAAAGTGGGCGCTACAACACACATTTATGGACTGTCTCTGTCGATCAGGAGCATAGGAACCAGTCCTGAGATAAATTTTCTCTTTCCCATCCATTGGTTAAGGTTGTTTTTGAATAGGGTCATTGATGAGTTTTTCTTTTGCGTGAATGGGAAACCTTTTCCAAAGCAGGGATATTCTTTGAGAGCCATACATGTCCCACCAAATTTTGGGGAAGAAATTCAGGCCTGTCAACTGGGTATTTCTGGTACCATTCATCCTTCTGATGTGTAGGAGATCTATCAGTACTGGATCAAAAAATGCCTTAAAAGCCTGACACAGGTTGCCACTCAACAATCTGTAACAGACTGAATAAAGTGACAGGTTTTTGAGGTGACATGCATTGTTCATATGGTTTAGATCATGTATTTTCTTTGTGAGGAACCTCTGCAAGCTTTTCAGTTGCTGCCTGTGTCTAACAAGATATATACTGAAGGGGTATAATATTTATTTTTGGGTCTAATGAGAGCAGAGTACAGTGGAACAATGACATCTCTTGATTTGGATGCCATACCTTTACTTATTGGTTGTGCATATAGAAAGATTTCCTTACAGTTGCGGACATATAATGGTCAACTGTTAGGTCCTTGCCCATGTATGTTCTAGCAGTGTATTGTCAGTTTTTTGGCCCCTGAGGTTGGCCTGCTTTCCAAAGAATGCTATTATTTATTTTTTGGCATTTAGCTTTTGGCCATGGCTCTGGGACAGGTTATTTTTTGAGGCAAGTTTTCTTGGAAGATATTTAGTCTTTTAGGGATTCTATGACTAAGCCACATTTGCATTCATCCACAAACTTGGTCAGCCAGAGGCTATTTATGTTGGCTTTGACTTCTGAGAAATAGATGCCACGAGGGGGTGGCCCCAACCCCAACCCCATCCCCTACAGAACTCTGCTAGTGAATGATCTTTTGTGAAGGTGGCATCCCCTATCCTAACGTCTTATGTCCTGTCTATGAGCCAGTTTGTGATCCAGTAGACATATGGATCTATTACTATATTGTTGAACATTTCCACTATGTCTGAGTGGAATATTGTGTTGAATGCTTTAGCTATGTCAAGTTAGGCAGTGTGTGTATAGTGTTCCCTTCTTCCATTGCTTTAGTCACCCTCTCAAAGAAGTCAGCCAAGTTGGGTAAGCAGGACATAGCTTTGGTGAAACGAAACTGGGTTTGGTCCACTGTTTGAAGATTCCCTGTGTCATTTTTATTAATTCTATGATTAATATTTTCATGACTTTACATAAAAGGTTCATCAGACTTATGGGTCTGTAGATCCCTAGGTCAGTGGACAATCCCACCTTGTGTCCCAACTGTAGCAGTTCTCCATTTGCTTCCCACAAAGCCTGCTTGGAGGCTGAGTTTGAATAATGTAGTCAGTGGACTAGCTAGGTCATGTTTCACGCCATTCAGAAGAAATCCTGGGATATTATCAGGTCAGCAGCCCCCAGCTAATTGCACTGGAATGTCATAAACATATTTTTAATCTTCCATGAAAGAATTTTTTAATGTTTTTTCATTATTTTCAGATGTCTGCTGTAACTATGCTGCACCCCTTACACCAGGGTGGCAAGTAGTGCTATATCTATATGACTGATTCAGATAATTTTGTACTTTTACTTACTTATTAAGCCATATGCTGTATCTGTCTCTCTTTTTATTGACAGCAAAGAAATGCCAGAAATTGAAGTTAAGCATAACCTAAAGCTTGGAGATGAGAAGAGTTTTTGTTCTGCCCCGTTCAGTTGGCTTTTGAAGCAGTACATCGATGGTTTGTGGGATGAAGCTCAGTTTTTGGAAGGTTGGTTGTGGTACAACATTAGATTCTGCCAGTTATTTAAAAAATGTGTACACATGTGCTGACTGTTTCATTACAACAACAGTATGCTGCAGCAGTGGTGGTAAAAAGTGTTGGATTTGGCGACAAAAGACAAATGTTACTGTACTTTGAGAAATAGCAGTCTTTAAGTTTATGAACTGTCATGAAAACCAGTGAGGTGATTGTATATATTAGCAGTTTAAGGTTAAATACTGAAAAATAATGCAAGATTGCACACACTGCAAAGTTATATTTGAGAAGTTAAATGCATCCTTATCATTTTGGTGGTTTTCAATATTTTTGTCCAGTATTTTCAGCAGTCTCTTTGTATAGGTTCATAGAAGTTTACTAGGCTAATGGCCCTAGAGCCCTTAAAAGCTTAGCCATATTTATCCTGAGTTGCCCTAATTGTCAGTAGTTAGGTGAGTGAAGTTTGCAGAGATAAGGGTCTATGGTAGTTAATAATGACTTTGTCCAGGAGGGACATGGGCGCCATCCCAGGAATGAATTTGTTGTGACACATCCATTGATCTAGGCTTTATTTGAAGAAGGTCAGGGAGGGGCTCTGTTTCATGTGAATTGGAAGCTTGTTCCAGAGAAGTGGCAGTCTCTGAGAGATATGTCTATCTCTCCAGCATGACCTGTTCATGTCAGAGGCTAGGTTAAGATCCCTGGAGCGAGCGAGTGACCCTCATGCAATTTGATTTACGAATGTGTAGCATTTCTATGAGGGCTTGGTCAGAGACTGCCCTGCAAGCCAGGCACACATCAGCCCTTAGCAACATGTAGGAGACAGAATACAGTGACAAGGCTTTCAGTATATGGTCTCTCAAGTTGTTGCAGGTGTCTGGTGAGGTACATGCAAAAGGGAACATTGAACTCAATTACTGGTCTGATGAGGGCCGAGTATAATGGAATTATAACATCCTTTGATCTAGATAAGATGCCTTTACTTATAAGATGTGCCTCATAGAAGGATTTCCTTACTGATGTGGATATGTGGTGGTCAAAGTTCAGCTGCTACCAACCTGAGTACCCAGATCATGCACCACTGGTTCTACACTTAGGGGATGTTGTCTTTAATGTAATTACCAGGGATGTCAGCTCTCCCAAAGGGAATAATAATGCGTATTTTTGCATTTAGCTTTAATCCATAGCTTTGGCACCAATCATTTGTCTGTGTTAACCCTATCTGCTTAATGTTAACATCACTGGGGGACTCAGCGATTGCTCCCAATTTGCAGTCGTCAGCGAAATTGGTCAGCCTCAGGCCATCCATGTTTGCCTGGACTTCAAAGAAATAAAATCTGAATAGTAAGGGGCCAAGCACAGAACCCTGTGGTACGCCACTGGTCTTTTGCTAGAGATGAAGTCATCCACTTTTGCAGTATTTGGCCTGTCGGTGAGCCAATTGGCTACCCATCTGATAATCTAGGGTTAATGCCCAGTTGGGAAAGTTTCTGTATAATACCTGCTTGAAGGATTGTGTCAGATGTCTTGGCTAGGTCAAGATAGGCGATATACACTCTTTCCCTCTACCAGGGCTTTGGTGACTTTCTCAAAGCAGTCAACCATGTTTAACAGGCATAATCTACCTTTTACAAATCTGAACTGGGTTAGGTCTAGAGTTTGGAGATTACCTATGTTCTTGTTAATAAAGTTCATAATGATTCTTTCCATGACCTTGCAGACAAGGCTAGTCAGGCTTATAGGCCTATAATTCCCAGGGTTGGTTGATGCTCCCCTCTTTGTGCAGAGGGATTACTGTTCCTGTCCTCCATTCCACCAGAACATTGCCAGTTCACAGGCTATGGTTAAACAGGGATCCAAGTAGGTCATATTTTAAGTTGTTTAAAAGGCAACCTTGGATGTTGTCTGGTCCATTGATGACATGTTTTTGGCCTTGGAGACCAGTGAGATGACCTGCTGTCTTGAGATAATAGGCTGAGGAATGTTGGCAGGTATTTATTGAGGATGACTGGAGGGAATGGGTGGTGAAGTCTGCTCCAAATCTGCCAGCTAGCAGGTTAGCTATTACCTCCGGTTGAGTATGGGCGGTGCCATCCACAACAAGTTCAGTAGACATAGTTAAAGAATGCCTTGTGATTATTCTTAGCTAGGGAGGCTATTTTTGCTTCATAATTAGCTTTGGAGGACTTGACAAGATCTCTAATTTGTATGTTTAAGCTAGAGAGGGATTTTTCCTCTGTTTGAGCCCGTATGATCTGACATTATAAATATACATTCATTAAATTTTTATGTTTACGAAATGTGTTTTATTTAATTTTTAATATGTTTATTTATTAGTTTGGTAACTGGTTAGGTGGACTGGGTCAAAACTCTTTTCAGCCACCACCCAAACCATGCAACAAAGACATACAAATATAAATAGACGAGGGAAGATATAGCAGTGCAATTATTTTAATACAATGTACAATTGTGTCTCAGTGATACAGCAGATAGCATTGTCACTTCACAGCAAGAGGTTCTGTGTTTCGATTCTCAGCTCGGGTCCCTTCTGTGCATAGTCTGCATGTCCTCCCCATGTTTGTGTGTGTTTCCTCCGAGTGCTTCAGTTTCCTCCAGTATTCTAAAGGCATGCAGAAAGTGGATTAGACACTCTAAATTGGCTGTAGATGTGAGTGTTTGGGTGTGGTATAGAATAACAACCATGGCAGAGTAAGCCATCTGGCGGTGTGAACCTTAGCTCTAGATGATTGTCACTGTTGAAGTGACACCCCGGCCCCATGTGGAAAAATGTGAAAAAGGGGTTGTTGATGGATAGCTGGATAGATGGATGGTACAATTATTGGAAGATGATAATACAAGTTTTAAGTTAACAAAACAAAAAATGCTCCCAAAAATAAATCAAAAAGTCTAAAATGCTGAAAGACATACAAAAATAAGTTCAAAAGCAAATCAAGCAGTCACTTTTGTCTGATGAAGTCTCTCTGTAGAGATGAAAATGTGTACAAAGTGATGAAGTATATTAAATTTATTTATTTTATAATACTTTACACAGTATGGTCTTATTTTTACACAGGTTTTAAGTTTTTTTTGCCTCATCTGTATTACCACCTGTCCCACCTGGCTTTCGGCTGAACATTTGTTTCACTGTTCTGTGTGACCCAGCAGCCCATATCCTCTGGGATAAGAAGGCCTTTCCAAATAATAACAACATGCCACTAGTAATACCCCTTTGGAAGCAGTGCTGTGGAGGTACCGCAGTGTAAGAGAGCTTTTGAAATGTGGTTCACCCGAGAGTGTGCTTATTAGACGCAAATTACTGTTTCCAAACAGCAAACTCAGAACCAAACTCACACTACTCAGCTGTAGAACGAACTCTCAGAAGTGCCCACCAACCCTTGATCAGAAAACACAGATTCTGCCTAAAAAATGAATTGAACACACAAAGACAAAGACAAGAAAGACGCAGTCATAATCTCATAGGAAGTCCATCACACTTATTTGAACCATGAAAGTGCAGTTCCAGATATACAAATTACTGTCTTCAGAGATATCTTGAGTACAGCTAAGGAGGAATGTCTGACTATTCTGAATACATGGTTGACTACCTAACTGATTACTATAAGCAATAGGGTGACTATAGAAAATCCCAATTGACGAGCTAAAACAGTGAGTGCAAAGTACACACCGAATAACAAACTGGAAAAAAAGCCAAGAAACATAAAAATGTTTGTAAAGCTAGAAAGTGGCATGTAAAAACAGTTGTGACGTATGCACTATGGTAAATATGCAAATTACCCCAAAGGATAATATGTGTTACAGCTATCATCTAATAATAAAGAGGGAGTTTAGGCTACGCTTTTCTTCTAAAACTTCATCAGGATGGCTATGGAATCCTAAAGGAAAAGAGTTCATTCTACAGCGGAGTAGTGTGAGTTTGGTTCTGAGTTTGCTCTTTGGAAACAGTAATCTGCGTCTAATAAGGGCACTCTTGGGTGCACCACATTTCAAAAGCTCTGTTACACTGTGGTACCACTGCAGCACTGCTTCCAAAGGGGTATTAATAGTGGCATTTTTTCCTCTCTGCTGGGAGGCTTATACCCCATCCCCTGAAGGCTGCTTCAACGATCCAAATAATAACAACATCTAACTTTTCATGCAGTGAGAGACATCGTTGCTGATGAGTTTTTGAAAATATGTAATAACCCTGCCTCCTGCAAATTTGGGTCGTAATATTCCCTTTATGTGCACCATATGGCCTCAGTTCCCCTCATACTACTGTACTGACCCTGGCTACTCCATGCCGCACTATAATTCCATAATTCTGGGATCCTACTGTCCTTGCCTTCACCAAACATCAGTCCTAGTGTAGGAGTTCTTTACGCTGCCACTACTTGCTAACCCTTTCCATAAGGGATTGTGGGGCCAGACCTTAAGGTGTATCTACCATTGCCTTCCACTCATCTAGGTTATATTTGAAGAGGAGGTCTGTTCCAAAGGAGATTAATTCTTTAGGAGAGATATGTAGCCCACCAACAGGTTCTTTTTATTTTGTGATGGAGGTTTAGGTCTCTTGTACAGGTTTTAGTGGTGCTAACAGTTTTGTCAACATGTAAGTTTTTGCTTAGGGTGGGGTCATTTGACGTCTTTAGGCCAGGCATAGGTCAGCACTACACGAGTCTATATGAAATGGAGAAGAGAAAGAGAGTGAGAGCTTTAAAGCATTCTGCATAGGTCATGGAACTTTGGCTTTTGATTTTCTTAATGAGGAAACACTGGAGTTTTTCATGTTAGGTCATGTGTCTGTACAGGTGCATGCATGGAATGGGGGATCTCTCAGAGAGTTATGTTTGTGGAGCCGGGAGGCATCATTCTAATGTCTATCAGTCAAAGCCTGTACTTTAGGAAGTGGTGAGTGCATTGATGTCAGAGAAATCATTGCTTCTGCCTATTTGTAATCTAAGTGGATGACCTGTGAGACTTCTCTTCTGCATCAAAGACTGCACAGTCACGCTTCCCCTTGGATAGGAATACTGGCCATCTGTTGCTTTGTTCTGTTCTCCTCCGCAAAGTTGTCCCTAGAGAATTTTGTATATCTGTGCTGTTTACGTAGCATTCAGATTGCCATTAAATTGTGATTTAATGAGAATTATCTGTTGTGATTTAATGAGAATTATCTGTTATACCTTAAAGCAGCAAGGCATAACCTAGTACTGTCAAGACTTGATTAGAGAAGGGTGTTTCTAAGATATGAGATTGGGGAGAGAGTGGCTGTTTGCAACAAGGTGTTTGTTTGCTTAGCTAGAAGGTGAAGGCAACAGCTTGTTGCATCAAAATGCCCTACTAAGGACTGAGCAGCTTTATAAGTTCAAAGTAAGGATAATGGTTTTATATGAGACTGGGATAGTGTCATACCTCTCAACGTCGTAGCACAAGAAATCTGGACAAAGCCTAAAATAATGGGGGGGGACAAAGGCCCCAAAAATGGACAGATTTTAAATATTACACAAACTTAGAAAGTTGCTAAAATAAGGGGGTTTGAGTTAGCTGCATTTTTCTGAAGGATATCAAGTCTGAAACTTAAAAGCATCTCATTATTTAGTGACTACAATCCTCAGTCATTTTCCAGAAAACTATAAATTTTATATGGAACAGACCAAAAATATGAAGCAAAAATATATACAGTCAAGATGTATGGCATAGTGACCATTAGGTCCATAGTCAAAGTTGAATGTCAGTTACTTGCATCTCTGGAGTGCAGTGACACAAACCTAAAAGGATTGGTTGTCTTTAGTATGCATGCATTCTTTTTCTTTTTTTGTGCCCAGAACCACACCAACCAAGCTAGCAATCTTATTGGTGTTTCTCTCTCTGCTGTATGCTTCTGCATAGCCCTTTCATGACTCATCTGTATTTCTTAGGATGGATGAGAAGGCACCAAAGAGGGAAGATGATGTCATACTGCAAGTATTTCTGTCATACTACAGCTATTTCCTTGGCTTACAGTGGTATTACACCCCACCCCCACTGATCTTGACTGTAAAGGCTCTGGATGATAAATTGGCTTTGGCATTCATCCATGCCTGCTTTTGTCATGTGTTGTGCATGCAGTTTTATATGTAGATGTACAAGTAGATTATTTTTAATTTTGTCAGTAGTTTTGAGGTTTGCTTAATAGCAAAGTTTTGTTAGGCAGTTTTTAAGCAGTATTATCATAGCTACCAACCTTTTACCTCAAAGATTAGAGACAAACCCAAAATAAATAGGGCATAAATCAGGGACACTTTCTGAGTGTTGGAAGCTTTCACTTTGATCATTAATGGAATAACAAGGTTTGCACTGATGTACCTTTTTTAGGCAAGGTCTTGAAAACAACATTACCGTTGTGAAATTAACCAATCAGAAGAAAATAAGGGTCATGCTGCTAAATGCTAGGAGCTTAAACCAAAAACTGCACTAACTGGAAGCACTTCTATCACTAGAAGATGTAGATGTCTGTGTAGTCACAGAAACCTGGTTTACGGCTGCAGAGAGTACCATGGTCCTGTAAGGCTACAATGCCTTCCACACCTTTAGACTGCAAAATGAACGTGTGAAAACCAAAGGAGGTGGTGTTTCAGTTTATATTAGAGATAAATTCGCCTCACGTATAGTTAGACTGGACAACTCCTTGGAGTTAGTCCAGGTCCAGGTTACGGTGGGTAAGACCTCCATTCACGACCTAACCAGTTGTAGATCCCCCTACATGGGTCATGAACACCCATGAAGCCTACTTAATCAAACTGAAGACAATCCAAATTTTACTGAACACATTGGTTATGGGGGATTTCAATTATCCCACCATTAACTGGGAAAACTACTGTAGCCCAAACTCACTAGCACAAAAGATCCTTGACTTGTGAATTCACATGCCCTGGAGCAAATTGTCCATACCCCAATAAGAGGAACAAACATTCTAGATCTGGTCCTCACCAACATGTCAAATAGGTGCACTACTGCCAACTGTCGGATCCTCATTAGTTAAAACTGACCACAAATCAGTCATCTTCGAACTGACACTAACACCAGAACTCACAAAGGGTGAAATCAGACTAACAAACTTCATCAAGGCAAACCATACATTCCTAGGTGAAGGTATAAATGCATTCCAAACCCCACCCCAAGCTAAAAATGGTAACTATGCCAAAACTTATACTAAAGCCCTGTACAATCACTTGCCTAAGTGTATAAACTCAGTTGTACCACATAGGATCAAAGCCAGAGCTCTAAGTAAAATCAAGCTGCCATGGTGGACTTCCAGCATCAACAAACTGTATAATAAATGCAAAAGGCTGCTGTCCAAGAAAACAAAGACAAGGACCCAACAATGGAAAAGCACCCTCCTCAGCCTCAACAAGCAAGTAAGACAACTTGTCAAATCCTCCAAGAGCTCCTTTGAGAGAAACCTAACAAGTACTGCCAGGGATAACCATAAGGCCTTTTACAGCTATGTACGTAACCTAAAGGGTAGGACACAAGCATGTACAGAACTGGTGGCCAATGGTATCACATACACTGACCGCACAGAGATAGCAAACCTAGTTTGGTGAAACTTTCACTCCCTTATCACCTCCCATCTTACAACAAACCCTCCCCACCTTACATATCTGAAGAGGAGGTCCTCAAAGCCCTGACAAAGGCAAAGAACATGGCCTCTATGGGACCAGACTGTATCCCAGGCTGTCTTCTACACAGGCTAAAACATGAACTAACATCACCACTAAGTACCCTTTTCAGTCATAGCCTAAACACAGGCTTTGTTCCTGCAGAATGGAGAACAGCTACAGTTATTCCCCTCCACAAAGGTGGCCTAGCAACAGACCCAGGGAATTACAGACCCATAAGCTTGACCAGCCTTATCTCTAAGGCCATGGAACATATCAATATGGACCTTATAAATAAAGACATAGGTGACCTCCAAACCCTGGATCCTACCCAATTCTGCTTTGTGAAGGGCAGATCCTGCCTGTTAAATCTGCTGGATTTCTTTGAAAGTGTGACCAAGACCATTGATGATGGAAAATCTGTGCATACAGCATACCTCGACTTGGCAAAGGCTTTCAACACAATCACACATACAGGCATTACCGATAAGCATAGTAAATGGAATGTAAACCCCTTCCTTGTAAGATGGGTTGCCAACTGGCTCACAAAGTGGACACGCAGTATCAAAGTGGGTAACTCCACATCAACCAGAAATCTGTTACCAGTGGGGTGCCACAGGGGTCAGTGCTGGGCCCCCTGTTGTTTGGTATATACTTGTCAGACTTTCATGTCAAAACTAAAGGGTTGTGGCTGACCAAGTTTGCAGATGACTGCAAACTAGGTGCAATAATTGAATCCCCAAATGATGTCATTATATTCAGGAGGGTCTCACACAGACCAACGACAGGTGTATTAGTCACTAGTCATTAGTCTCAAACTGAATGCAAGGAAATGCATCATCATTCCCTTCTGCACAAACGGTGTCCCTTTACACTATCAAATCAATAACAATACCCTAAGTACCCATGATGTGGTAAGGGACCTGAGATCAGAGGCTGACCGCAACCTTAACTTCGACCCCCACTTGTCTGCTGTTGTAAGGAAAGCTTTCCACGTACCTCACTTGATTAGTAAAAGCATTGCCTCAAAAGCAAAAAACTTGGCACTTATATGGCCCATAATTGAGTATAATGCTCCATTCAGTATATACTATACTAAGCACCTACAGCAATTAGAGAGACCTCAGTGGTTTGTAAGAAAGAAGATCAAGGGTCTCCAGTGTGTGCCTTACATGGACCGATTAAAATCCCTGTCACTATACTCCATATCATATAGACTTCTTAGGGGAGACTTATGCCTGGCCTGCAGAGCAACCCAAGACCCAAACCTAATGAATTTTAATGCATATCCTTAATCAAATGGGTCTAGGCCTACCTGTTCCAGGGACTTTAGTATGGCCTATGACTTAAATAAGACATGCTGGAGGGACAGATTTATCTCCCAGTGACTGCCACATCTTTGGAACAGGCTATCAATTCATGTGAAACTGAGCATCTCTATGACACTGTTCAAGAGGAGCCTGGATGAGTGGATGGGCCACCATAAATTCTTACCAGGGATAGTGCCCACAACCCTCCTGGACATGGGCAGTCATCACTAAATGCAATATTGGGTATTGATTAGTACTTATACGGTATCACATTGGGTTGAAACGGCCAGGCTTAAAATGACCTCTCGGTCGATAGCCTAGTAATCTCCTATTATCCTATGAATAAGAAGTCTTTAATTACAATATTTGGCAGTCTTTACATAGTATAATCAATGCTGTTCTGCCTCACGTCTGATATTTGGGGAGGGCTGAAACATATGTTTTAGCCTAAATTAGAGGCATCTGAGAAAAACTAAGAGGCTTGCCTTCTACATGACACATGCTGTAAAACAATGTGCAAGTCTTCAAATCCCCTGAGGCAGTTGCTTGTAAATCAGCATGCATGAGGCTTCTTATCAGACTAATTTTTAATTATAGTCAAGGATAACAATGGTCTTTAAGATTATTGGGATTCATCCGCCAATCCAGCCCACCCCACTCAACTGGCTTCTGATTGGCTTCTGAGATAATAATGTTAAAAAAGTGAGAGTGTATGTGTATGTATGTTCTGGTTTATTTAACCAAGTAGACATAACATTAAAAAAAAAAAAAACTCTAGTAAATAGTTTTTTTTTCTGACTATTTCTTCGCTTTTTTTTAAATTTTATATTGTACTTTGAACGTCAGTTACTTTTTTATTTATTTTTTATTAACCATATAGACATGCTAGTTCCAAATGGTGCAAACACACAGGCTTTTCTAAAGCACACGATTGACAGCTTCATAAAACAATAGAAATAATAGAGAAAGCAACTAAATATGATGTAGACATATAGTGTTTGTGTAAGTAGTACAGTAGTCTTTCAAATACAAGTACATCTTACACAAAGACAATGTAGTAGTTACACTAGCAGTGCTAGATAGACTTTATTTCAAATAACTTATATTTTTGTTGTTATATTTTATGATGATGCTTTTTCATAGTTCAAATATTGCGGAGCTTTTCTTTCTTGGTCTCCTTTTTTATGAGGCACTGTACCTCATAACTTACTCTAGTGACCAAACTGTAATAAAAATAAGCAAACAATGTACAGTAATAATAATACATTAAATATATATCAGCCTCCATATTTCATGGGAATCAGTTGAACAGCAGCAGAACTATGAAGATACATAGGTCTGTGATTGCTAGTAACGTAGAGGTATTCAGTATCCATAGTATGCTGATGAAACCTGTCTGCACATCTTCATTTCCTTGGTGACCATGCCTGATTTTACATTACCTGGATGAGTTCTTGGACTCCACACTTCAGCTGATGATGCATAGTCACTGGAAATTAAGCTGAGCAAAGGCAACTGATACCACTCCAACCCATTCTCCAGCCATCAGACTTTCTTTCTTTTCTGACGTTGTTGTTTTACAAGGAGAGTACATTGGTATTTGTCTGTTATATACATAGTCTATTCATGCTTTTCAGAAACAGGATGACAGTAAAAGCTTAGGTGTCAGCTGTTGCCAGGGCACATTATTTGCATTTCAAGAATATTGCTTTGGTCAGGCACTTGATTCTGTCATCAGACAGAACTAAATGATTCATGACCTAGTGGCCTCTTGTCTTGCCTGCTGTAATATCCTTTACCTTGGGCTTAGAGAGTAGGACTTGGTTCAACTGCAGCAGCTGCAGAATTCTGTGACCAAACTTTTGGCTAATGCTTCCATGCTTCACATGTATTACTTTGGACCTGTGGGCTCAGCGCTGTTTACCAGTTTTTGCTAAGTATGTCTTTAAGTTTTGTATGTTAACCTTCCAAGCCATACCCAGCCTTGATCCTGTTTCAAAGAGCTCCTCATGCCCTGTTTTCTGCTGAGGCCTCTGATACTGTCAGTTAAGGGTCTGAGAAGTTTTCCCAGAAACTACATAGAGATCTACAATAGTACACAGTCTTACCTTCCAGGTTCTGGTCATGTGGAGTACATTAACCTCACTGATATGAATGTGCAGTACCGAGACCTTCTTACAATGGTCTGTTAACGTCATCTCTTCAGGAAACTCTCTTTAAACCTACTAAGAGACTTTGCTTTTAGTTATCACAATTTATTTTAATTTTTTTTACTGTATTTGAAGAATTGTTTAGATGCTCAATAGGTGTCTTTCTTTTTTTTTGTTTGTTAACTTGTTTAATATAGAGTCGGTTGTGCTTATGCACCTAAATAAGTAACCCTTAATAATGAAGTTGATACACTTCAAGGTCATTTTTTTTTTCTGACTGGGTGTATTATTGACAAAACAGAGAGAATTGTACTGGTGATTGACTGTTAGTTCACCTAATGCTGCAATTACCTTTGAGCAGGTAGATGTGGAGTTAACATATGGAATAAAACATAGAAAAAATGTCTCGTTTTTAAGATGCAGTTTCATTGTAGATAGTTAATATCAGGCAGTGTTGTAAAATCTCAAATTCTTGCATATTAAGTTAACCTACTTACTACAACAGTTGTCCTTAGTTTTACTTCCCCTTTGATTTAACACAGTAACATGAACCCTGCAGCTCTGTCACACTACTTTATCCCTGTTCCATCCTTCTTTATCTCATCTTGTCAACCCTCAGTCACTGCCTGCCGTTTGTCCTACCTCCCTCTTCTCTTTGTGTCTCTCACACGTCTGCTCTTTTCTACTCCTCTCTCCTCCGCATGCCTCTCTCACAAATTCTCTATCTTCTCCCTATGGTATCCTTTCCTGCATCTGTTCTGTCTTGCCTCTTCTGATGTCTTCATACCTCTATATTTAATTATATGCTGCTATCCCTGCAGCATCTCATTCATTATGGCTATATCGTATCCAAAGCTCTGCTAAGCATAATTTCATTTTCCATCCGTGTTTTGACATTGTAAACTGCTTTTTGAACTAAATGTAGCATATTCTCGCATCTGTAAATATGTTTTTAGCACATCCATGTTTTGTTTATTTCTTAAGTTATCCTGTTCACCAGGGCTGTGCCTGCAAATGGTCCATTGAAAGTGGTACACTTCTCTGGTAAACAAATAAATAAATAAAAATAAATAAACATTGTAATGTACTCATTTCATTTCTTCAGCCTATTGTTGTTTAAAATAGTTTGATAGTTATTGGCCTTCTAAAAACTGTGATTGTAAAACATTGAAAAATATATTCAATGACATGTCTATAACATTTGTCTTATTGTATTTACTAATAATTCTTAGTGTTTATTTGACCTGTAGTATCACTAAAAATTAGCATTTTTTGTCTCAGATGGCATAACCCAGTCAACAAAGGCAAATAAGTAAACAAACCCTAGGCTTTTGGAAGTAATCTTTTTCTTTGAAAATCATAACTTTAGCTTGAATAATTTGTATAATACAGTAATTTGTATTCAGTGCTGTGGAAATATGTTTAAGTGATGTGATAGTGCAGTTTAATAAAACTTTTCTTTAAAGCATCTTTCTACTGTCTTAAAACAGCTGAAAATGACAAAGATAGAGCAAGGAGGTTTGCTGAATGTTTTGCCAATAGTGGACTGGGACAGCAGTGGAGGAAACTGGATCAGAAAACATCTGAACTCTACAGCTTGGAATACCTACGGGATTTCCTTCTTATGGCCATGAAGGTGTCTTCTTCTTCCCATTTACAGGTAAACATGTGTTTCATCTCTAACCTCAGTATTTCCAAGTAAGGTGAGAAACAAATAGTCAACAGTGCTGAAAAGCCCACAGAAATGTTGTTTCTTTCATGGTCTGTCTGGGTCATCTGATGTCTTAAGTAATGACATGGTAAGAGATTCTCAAGGTAAAAATGGAGATATGTCTCTCTGCTGGCACTGTCTTTTCTGTACTTTTTTCATAGTGAAAAGCTAAAAATGTTGAATTTATAACTAAATCTTCACAGTATTCCCGCTACTCTGAGATAGTGTGTACTACTCTGAGTTAGTGTGTACAAATAGCTTGGGTGTGGGGGCACAGCCTCCATGTTAGTTGATGCAGGTGACACTTGAAAGGTGTTAAAGAAAGTTTCACTAAATGTTATTCTAGCTGAAATTGCAGTGTACATTTGTACAGTTGAGGACCCACAGAATCGGGACTTGGGAGTTGCGATAGGAAACTGTGGATATGACTTAGTCTGCTAACTCTACTGCTGGTGTACTACGTATTTGTTTGGATCAGTGCAGGTGAATTGTTACAGATTTTCAGTGTTGCTCCCCAGTATTTGACTTCTTCCCAAAAAGGATTTACTTTAATTAAGCAGCAGACTAGCACAGTTTTTTTATTAAATATTTACATTTTTTAAACAGTGGTCTCGGTACACATACATTAATATAAAAAGAAAACAAACCATAGTAACACATTTCATTATTGTCATGCTATACATGTTTTCTTTTTAAAAAAAAAATTATCATCCGATCCAGTTTAATACCTCATTCTTCCCCTATGCATTCTTCTGCATTTACCTCTCCCAAAATTCCATTTATTTCTTTGTAATCTACTTCTTTAATTTTCTAAAGATCGCATCTCCATTTTTTTTCTATCTGTTCAGTATTCAGTACTTGAATTACAATTGGTTTAGATTTTGATTTTTCTAGTATTTTTTTTTTTTTTGCAACCAGGACTATTAAACGTAGTAAGGCCATACTTTTTTCTGGGAAATTCAGATCCTGTATCCCAGCTCAAATAATAATTTCCTTAGTTACAAGTTAAAACCATTTGTTCACCAAATATGTCTGACAAAGTACTCTTTAGGGAATTTTTAAAATCTGCCATCTCGTTACATTCCCAAAAAACATATTCACAATTTTTCCCATCACACCTCTTGCAATTGCTATCTACCCGAAGAAAAAAATATATAAAATCTGCATCTGCTGGGGGGTATAAAGAAAATGATACAGTTCTTAAGTAAAGTTGTGCAGTATTGTCTCTTCACAGGATCCTCTTCTGTGGTTCTTGTTGCAGGGCATCAGGGCACCGTTCTCACACAGTTTTCATGTTAGACTTACAAGGCTTCTGTGTGGAATCTGCATGTCCTCCCTGCAGTTGGGTGGGCGTTCGAAAGACATGCGTTAATGTGCATGCCTTCGTTGAAGGTTGAACGTCGAGCTGGCACCTCGGCGTTCGTGAAAATCTACTGCCAATCATTAACGGACCGGAGTTCCGCTGTGGCGACCCCTAAAAGACGAAAGACAACAACTTACAAGGCAGTGGTTGTTGATTAGGTTGCTTTTGTTTAGATTAGAATGATTTTCATCAACATTCTGACAATGACAAACATAAGCCACATTACCTTATTCCTTCTGTTTTTGTTTATTTTGATGATATTAAGCATTTTAATTCTGTCTTTATTTATTAAAGGTAGATGCTTGTGGCCTGAGAGGTCCACTGTAAGCATGGTTCACAGAAGGATGTTATGATTAGGGTACTGCTATTTCACACCAGATAAAGATGTGCTGCTTAATCACATCTTAAATGCTCATGGTTTCAGTTATTCTAGTTTTGATAGATTATGTTGAGAATATGTAAAATGTCATGAGTGATTTTGTTTAGATGAAGAACCATTTGTGTGATCTGGTTTATTTATATATATATATATATATATATATATATATATATATATGTATATATATATATATATATATATATATATATATATATAATATATATATATATATATATATTATGTACGTGTGTGTGTGTGTGTGTGTGTGTGTGTGTGTGTGTGTGTGTATATATATATATATATATGTATATGTGTGTATATATTTTATATATATATATAATATATGTGTGTGTGTGTGTGTGTGTGTGTGTGTGTGAGTGTGTGCTCCTTCAGAAGGGTAATAAGAGCATTGCTGCATTACTTTCAGTCATTTCTATTAAGGAGTATACACCATTTAAAATATATTGCAAAATCCACATATTTCTGCACTTTTTCTAAAACAACTTGCTCTATTAAAGTTTATTTTTATATCTGTTGCTATTCATCCACAGATGAAAAATGTTATTTTCCCTGTTTCTAGGTATGAAATGAAGGATTGTGTGTTGTGCTGTTTTTGCACCTGATATTTTATATATTATATTGTTAGATGTACCTTTAATTTGATTTATGCTATATTTACTGGGGCAGTTATTAGAAGGCATACTGGGCTATGTTTATATCCCTTCCGTCTTATTATAAAATCTTCATTGTTAACTTCAGCTTTAGAATTTCTGTTCTATTTGACTCAAATAATGAGAAAATATTTAATCATTTGGCTGAGAAAACAAAATAAAGTCCAGAGTTTGGCAAACAATGAATACTTCCAGTTAGAGTCTCAAAAACAAAATAAACCTGGGCAGTATTTCAGAATCAGAACAGTGTCAGAATTTCAGCGAAAGGAAGCAATTGCAGAAGATGTTCTTCATATTGATACCTGCTGCAGTAGCTTTAGTTATATGGGTTATATCCTGCCAAGAATATAACAGCTGGCCAACTTCCATAGCTTTAGGGCACCTTCAACATACCCAGTCTGTCTGGCAGCTTGAGCAAAGCTGACTAAAAAACAAGTTTGGGTGCCAGGCCCTTCAGAGCTTTACTGCTGCTGAAGAGTACTCTCCTCTGAGACTTTCAAGGATCAATGATTAGCTTCTGCTGTTCCTTTGCAGGGTAAAAATGTTCCCTTTGGGGAAAAACTAACGATACTTATTTGTTGTTTATTATTAATACTTTCTTCTTCTGGAAAGTTATTTTAAAGCTAGGCATTTATGGTTTAATGAACTGTTATAAGACAGTACTGTACTTTTAAATGGGAGCGCTCTTTTTTTCGTGCCAGTTTTCCCAGGGAAAAGGCCCCATTTTCTGCTTGACCATGGAAAAATCTGTCATACCCATGATCAAGCCTTCCAGCCACAAAAAAGAAAAAGTTAGGCAAATAACATGTACCACCCCAGCAGACTAGCTATTTGCCTCAGCCACAGGTGAGTGACTGTGCTGTGGCTATTAATAGTACCTCAGACCACTCATCTTTTACCTCGGATCCCTCTGGTTTAGCACCTACCTCCATTATGGACCACGGCTGTTAGGGTCCTCTCAGTGGGCAAGGGAGAGCCACTCTTGTGGGTCCTGGGAGAGGGAACAGGGAAGGTTTCCCCTATTGTGTCAGAATGTTGTACCCATCCCTGAGTAAGCTGTTGCCATTAGTAACACGGTTGGCCCCATTTTGTTTTGCCAAAAAGAAACAGAAAACCAAGCATGTATCTTCTTCTCTGTATTTCTCCTTAGGAGTAGTTTAGTTGATCTGACTCAGCATTTAATTGAGGCTATTGGTACTCCTTCTAAACTAGTCTCTGGTAAATGAAAGATGGATACCTCCTTTCCTGAACAGATTCAAGATTCTGAATCTAGACAGGATGTAGCAACAGATTCAGGGTTTTCTCCTCAGATTTAAGATTCCAACTGAGAGGAGAGTTCAGTTTCTAACTCTCCATTTGTACATGTGGGTGGGTGGGGTCCCTTTCTCTGAGGCTATTTCTAGAATGTGGTAGTGTTTTCAATGGAAGAACACTGAGGTTTCTCATTCCCACAGAAAATACTATGAGCTGTTCCAGAATGAATTTCCAGAACCTGCACCTATTCCTCCAGTTCTCTCAGCTTTGGAGGATGTGTGTGTTACTTCCTGCAGTTTTCATAACAGTCAGCTGGCTGCCTCTAAATTTTTTTAACACCTTTCTTGAATTATCATTTAAGACATGGGCAAACATACATTTATATAAAAGAAAACAAACCATATTAACATATTACCAGTTGCAAACATACGTCAGATATATTAATTTGTGTAATTATCATTAATCCAACATTACATAAATTTATCAATTCCTGCCCTCCCATAAACCTGACTCCTCCTACAAAATATTATTATGCATGTATTGTTCCTGCAGTTTCCATTTTTCTATGTAATTCGCACCTACTCTTTTCTAAAGATCTAACTTCCAGTTCTTTTATCCCTGTTACAATATTCAGTACTACAAATACAGTTGGTGTACACTTTGATTTTCATTTTCCAGTAATTGCTTTTTGGCAGCCACCAGAATTAAACTTAACAAGGCCTTACTATGTTTAGGCAGTTCAGATCCTGTATCCCAGCTCAAAAATAGTTTCCTTAGTTACACCCATTTGCTCACCCAATATTTCTGACAGAATGCTCTAGGGATGTTTTTTTAAAGTCTGCCAACTCATTACACTCCCAAAACAAATGTTCCCATTTACCTGTTTCTTCTGCATTACACCTCCACAGTTGGCATCTACCTGAGAAAAAAGTCCTTGGAGTCTGCTTAGCGTATAAAAGTACCTATACAAACACTTCCAACTTACCAAGCAAAAATTCTAAATCTCTAGACTTTGTTGCATATGTCCTCCCATTGTTCCCTTGTGAATTGCTTATTCAATTTCCCTTCTCAAACTTTTCTAACCTACTCTGATTAATTCCTATAGTTATCGTGCAATATTTTATATGCCCTAGTAATTATCCCTTTTTAGTAGCAGCTTCTGTTCTAGATTCAGCTAAAAACTCTAACAGAGCAGGTCTTTCAATTACTCTTTGCCTATACTCCAGTATCAATCCCTGAGAGGGAGGGCAGTCTCTAGCCTGCAGTGTACATTTCTTCTTGGCCTCTTCCCGTTTTCATTCTCTAAATACAGTCTTTTAAGTTTTTTACACTCTTCCCAAATCTGTTCCAATAACTGTAGTTTTATTTGATCTTTCAAGTGCTAAACATTTAGTTAATTTTAATCCTAGTCTCTCTGATAAGGATGGGAAGATTATTGATATGTATTGGAAAAAAAGTGTATGCTTCCACAACTTTAATTTTCGGAATTTTGAATTGTCATGTTCATATGTCAAGGTTTGTTCTGGCTAATTGTAAAAGTATGAGGAATGTTTTATCTGCAGTTTCTTCTTGTCAGGAAAAATCTGCTTTAAATAATTTAATTCCTTCTATTATTCAGGTCATGACTCTTTCTATACACTGTGTGCATGTCTCAGTTGATACTTCTTCTGGGGCTGTGGCCACTGGTACTGTTTTGAAGAGGTTTGCATGGCTGCATTCTCAGAACCTCCCAGATAATGTTGAGTGAGATTTTAACTTCTCCTTTAATAGAGATTTTGTTTTGCAGCAAAGGTGATCAAAAATATGAGGAAAGGGGTAAACTGATATAAGGAATCATTAAGATTTGTCAGCCCTTGTTTTCCAAGGGATTCTGTTAACTCCACATTCAGTCTGAGTACAAATCAAAAGAAACAGCCCCAACAAAATACAGATAAACAGATATTTAAGATAAAATTGCAATGGGAGTCCAAGAAGAATTTTGGAATCTCCCAAAACCAAGGACAGTCCAATAAGTCAGAGGACTGTTTAAGAGACTTTGCCCCCCCCCCCCCCGGCAGCCCCTTTTTTCTTCCATCTCTATTTTCTCTTTGGCAGCAAATAGTTTCAGACAAATGGGCTGTGAAGATCATTCATCAAGGTTACAGATGGCAGTGTGAGGAAATTCCTCCTTTCTAGGGTGTCATGCCTCATCCTCCAAACCAGACTCTTTTGTTGCCACCTATCCTTCATCACATGCTGTCCCAGGGAGTGGTAGAGCCTGTTCCTCCTTCCCAGGTGGGAAATGTTTTATTCAAGGATGTTTTCAGTGCTAAAGAAAGAAAATGAGTAGAGACCAGTTCTTGTTTTTCTTTCCTAAACCTGTTTGTGGTAGTGCCTAAATTCAAAACGATGTCACTTCACAACGTTACCTTTTTTTTCTCATTCAGCTTTCCTTGTAACATTAGCTTTAAAATATACTTATTATTACATTCTTATTCATTCATACTTGAAGCATTTCTTAAAGTACTGCATGTCTTGATCACATTCTCATTTCTCTGCCTTACCTTTTGGAGTATCCGTTGCAGCAAGAGTGTTCACAAAGTATCAAGCTCCAGCTATAGCTCATTGCAGGCTAAAGGGTATCCACATTTGTCCAAATTTAGATGACTTGCATATCTTTGCAGAGTCTTTTTCAAAGTGTCAGAAATCTCTATCTTGGGTGAGAGATGTCTTACACAACTTGGGATTCCAACAGAACATTCAAAAGTCTTTTCTTGACTCCTTCTCACAAGATTGTGTTTCTGGGATATCAGATAGTCTCCACAGTTAAAAGATCTTTTCTTCCACAGGAAAAAAAGATTTATATCCAGATCTATTTCTAGAGGTTTTCACTCAGACATCAGTCATTGCAAGGGATTACCTCAGGATGTTCCGTCTCATGGCTTCTTTGATTTTCATAATACCCCTGGCAAGACTCCACATGAGAAAGATACAGTGGTGTCTGAAGTCTCTTTGGTCCCAGCACCAACAACCCTTGTCTTTTCAGATCCCAGTAGTACTGCAGTTTGTCAGAAGGGAAATCACTTTAATCCAGACCTAATATTCTCCCTCCCTGTTCCGAAGCAGTTAGTCAACGTAGACCCCTCAGACTTTGCTTGAGGAGTAGTTTCAGTAGGGATACAATGGAAAGTGTGTGGAACACCAAAAACTGATGTAAGCACACAAATGTAAGAGAGATGCTTGCCCTGATCAAGACACTCATCTCTTTGAACCATCTTTTATCCCTAGTACCTCTTCAAATTGTTACAGACAATACCACAGTCATGTTGTACATCAAAAAGCAAGGGAGAACCAGGTTGTACCCTGTTTGCAGACTAGCCATTTTAGTTTGGGATATAGCTTCACAGCATAACCTCACTCTACAGGCATCCTACATTCTGTCGGAACAAAACTATAAACAAGTTGAGCAGGACAATGGCAGACCTTCCAAGATTTGATCCAACAGTTGGGAGTGCCTGAAGTAGACTGCTTTGTCTCCTCTTTGAACAAGCAACTGGCAAAATTCTGTTCCAGGACTCCGTGCAGGAAGGTCGGGAAGACAGATGCCTTTTCTTTTCTTTGGATAAGAATGTTCCTGTATGCCTTTCCACCTTTTCCGTTAATATCTGGGGTATTTCTGAAGATTCAGAATAAATCCCGTAAGATCATTGTGTTGACTCCTTTCTGGCCCAGGTAACTGGTTCTCCCTTCTTTTGGAAATGGCCAGAGGCAGTTTCCACAAGCTTCCTCAAGAATGGATCAACTCACAAAAGAACAAGGGTGTTTGATACACCTCAACATCAATCATCTTCACATGACTACCTGGATGATAGGGTCTTAATTCCTTTTAGGCAACTGTTTTTTGAGGACATGCAGTAGGTACTAATCGAGGCAAGAAAGCCTGCTAATAGAAAATCATATATTAGTGAATTGAACAGGTTTTCTAGTTGGTGCCCGTAACATATCTAACACTATTCAGTGCTAGTTGTTCTCTGGTTTTACAATATTTGTGTGAGTTACTATCATATGGCCTTTCTTATTCCTCTATCAGGATTCGTTAAGCACCCATTTCAGCTTGTCTGCCCATGGATCCTGCTCTTTTAATGCATTCTGTTCTCAAAATGAAAATGGTTTTGCATAGGAACCCTCCAAGATTACTGGTGGCTGTTAATTGGGGTCTTAATGTGGTGTTAGAAAAGCTAAAACTTGCACCATTTGAACCAGATAAACTGGCTGACTTGAGGTTCTTAACATGGAAATCAGCTTTACAGATTCCTCTGACCTCTGCAAGAATGGTATCTGGGTTGCAAGCTCTTATGGTGATTCAGTCCTATCTCATTTTCCATGGGGTTTCTTTGAGAACTAATCCTTGAAGTGGTATCCAAGTTTACTTTAAGCCAAACTATACATCCCCCCATTTTCTTTCCTGAACCAAAAAGGAGGGAGAAGGGATACTCTATACCTTGGATGCTCCCTGATAACTGAAGTACTGTTTCGACAGAACTAATTCTTTCAGATCTTCAGATCAATTTTTCATTTCTTGTGAAGGTAAGAAGAAGGGACATCCTGTGTCAAAGGAGATTATTTCCAAATGGTTGTCTAAGGCTGTTATCATTCATTATACTCTCAAATTATTCCAGGCATGGTTAAGGCCCACTCTACAAGGGCCTTGGCTTCATCTTTGGCTTTTCTGAAAGAGTTGAATTCTAGTATTGTAGAAGCAGCATCTTGGTCCTCTGTACATACTTTTACAAAGCACTATAAGCTTGATTCCTTCTCTAGGTCTAGACCAGGCTTTGCTAGGACCATTCTTCAGGGGTTCCTGGACTCTTCTTCTTCCACATCCCAGAATTTGTAAGCTATGGTAATCTGCCCATATAGCCACTACAGCAATGATCAATATGAAGAACACAGTACAGTTGTGTAAGTACATTAACTATAACAATAGATGTTCGAATTATCACTGCTCTGCTAGCCGCTCCGTCCCTTCTTCCATCCACCTTATTTTTGGTGTGTTGTTTATGCAGGGGTGTGTTCATTCATTTTTTTGTTCTTCCTAGCATTGTTATTTTGGGGTTTAGCCTCCCTCTCTTGTTGTTAGGGAAACTCTGAGGCTCTTATCACACAAACTTGTCTTTTAGTCAGCTTGGCTTGAGCTGCCAGAGAGGTTGGACACGTGGATGGTGCCATGAAGCTTTGGAAACTGACCAGCTGTTATATCTTTGACAGGATATAATCCATATATCGTAGGCTACTACAACAGTGATCATCTGAACATCTACTGTTATGGTAAGTTTACTTACACAACTGTACTTTTCAGCTTAAGTCTCATAGTAATCAGCTTTACAGTGCTTTCTTGCTGTTACTTTTAACATCCCTTCCATTGAGTTGTAACCACCGATGATGCTGTAATGTAGATTAAAGTCTTCATATGTCTTGTGCATCAACTCTGACATCACTATTGCAGAAAGTGTTAGCAAAAGTGGAAAAAGATACTCTAGATCTTATTTTTCCCGTTGCAGCAAATGGCATGCAGTTAAAGTTTCCAGTTTCACATTGTGCATTGCCAAACTCTTTTTTAGCTAAGACCTTTACAGATTCAAACCACTTTTGCTTCAGGTTTTGCTTATCTTGCAGTACTGTGTCTCCTGAGACCATTCTACTTCCTGCCTCTTTTACACCCTGTGTTTTGCCTTGTTTGCTAGCCTTATGTTTTTGTCTTTTCACCTTTTCTTCACGTGTTTGCTTTAACTTTTATCAAGGTTAACTTTGTTTAATGTTGTTTTTCTCAGCCAAGTCCATAACACAGTATATATCAGACTATAACATCCTGCCCAACAGACATGGATTTTTGTCTAGCCAGAGCACCTAAACTGCCCTAACTGATGATGTCCTACTAGGGATGGACAAATGACAAGTCATAGGTACAATATTGGTTGACATGACAAAAGTATTCAACATAGCAGACCACAGTCTACTTTTACAGCACCTACCTGGCATAAGTCCAGATTCCCTACCTTGGTTTTAAGACTTTCCAGTATATTTAATTGTTTCCTTTTGCATTCTCTAGCCACTCTGAAGAAAGGTGTTCCACAATGGTCCATTATTGCCCTATTCATTTTCTTCATATATATCAACAGAATGCCTTTGTGGATCTGTCTCATCTCACATTCTACCTTTTTCCTGATGACATGGTACTGTTCAGCTCAAATAAATCCCTCACAGCTTTAGAAAAAAAACAACTTCAGTCAGACTTCCTCCTCTTGATTTACTGGATTAGTAACAATAAACTTAAGGTGAATTCATACAAAGCAAAGCTACTTACACAGTACAAATTACTGACCACCGCAATGCCATAATCAAAATCACAAGCTCATTTAAGTGTCTCAGATGCTGGCTAGTTCCTTCTCTCAGCTTCTTCCTACTTTTTCACAGCACAAGAAAGAAAATAAATCCACTACTTTTGTGGGCTAACAAAATTTACACTTTCTTCTCAAAGCCCTACTGAATCGCAACAGAAAAATGTATGTTATTATTCCAACTTGAACATGTCCTCCACTTTGTAGTATATGTCTCAAAACTAAATCACACTTTTACCCAAACACTGACCAATAGAATATGCAGGTTCATTACATGAGACCAAAAGAAGAGCATCACTGCAAAACACTACCGAAAGTAAAATTGCTTCCTGCCAAACAAAAGGCAGACCTCATTCTTAAATCATAACTTTCAGACTATTACAAAACCTAACTTTCTCTCAACTAGCTTCCAGACTAATATGAGCCTCCCCAGTCTACAACCTTAGAAACCTTTTTTATAAACATGTTTTGAATCACAACTGAAACAGTGACACAGGTATACTAGCAGTAATATAAAAGAAAAAAGTATAGTAATATTATTTCATGCACTGCATGTTTCCTTTTTTAACAACTATCATTCATTCTGACATTATATAAATAGTTAAATTTCTTCCTAACCTTTAAACTCATTCCTCTCCTGCAGAACATTATTCTGCATGTGTTCTTGCAACAGATTCAGTTTACTTCTATGTAATTTCTCTTTCCTTTTTCAAGGGATTCCACCTCCAGTTCTTTTGTTTTACAATATTCAACTCTTCAGTAAGAGTTGGTTTGTATTTAATTAATATTTATTTATTTATTTATTGTCTTTGTTTGACTGGGAAAGTCCAGTTTGGTGTAACCCACTTTCAGAAGAGGCCCAGATTAGATTTTCTTTTCCATTTTCAGTAATTGCTTTTTTTGGTAGCCAGTAGCATTAAACTTAGTAAGACTTTACTATGTTTGGGCATTTCAGAGCCCAGAGCCTATGTTACAGATCAAAAAATAATTTTCATAGATGCAGTGATTTGTTTCCCCAACATTTCTGACAAAGCATTCTGTAAGGAATTTTTCAAACATGCAAACTCATTACATTCCCAGAAGACATGTTCCCAACTACTTCTGTCATTACTATCACACCTCCATCATTTGCTTTCTGCCCGAGGTGAAATTATCTGAACCCTACTTACTTGGAGTTTAAAATGTCTATGAAACATGTCCATGCAAGAATCCTCCATCTTCTGGACTTTGTTGCACACATGCGAGTCGTGCAGATGTCTTTCTATTGTCCTTTGCTAAAATGCCTTTCCATGCTTTCTTCGCAATGCTTTCTAACCTCCTCCGATTGATTCTTATAGTTATGCAAGCAATAATGCACTCCAGGGTGTGTGTTAATGTGTAATTAATGCATTAATGCCCGCCCAGGGGTTTTATGAGTCCCAACATTGCAGACATACTCACACACACTTTGTTATTTTAAGTTTCGTTTTACTTTACACTCGCTAAACAGCAAAAGCAGTGCTTAGAGAGTGGAAAATAATGGCTTGATCTGTCTCACTTTCACTCGCATGCACGCATACACATGCACAGACATAAACACACATACATTTTTTCTTTTAATTTTTTTTTTTAATTTTACACTTGCTAAACAGCAGAAGTGCTGCTTAGCGAGCATGAAATAATGGTGGCCATTAGTTTTTTTCTGTTCAAGCTCCGTGGCAGCTTGATATGCTGCCGTGAAGTGGCAAACTCATTTTTCAGCTGGCATTACTTCTACATTAATACCCTGCTGGAGATCATTCATTTTCCAGTCAGGATGTGATTTACAAATCGCCCACTCTCTACTATACAATATTATATATATTCTAGACTCAACTAAAAAGTCTACTGTAGCTGGTCTTTCACTTAGCACTCCCCTGCCCCATACTTTTTTGCCTATAGTCTATGGAAGGCAGTCTCTAACCTGCAGTCCAAATATCTGCTTGACCTCATCCCACTTTTCCATTTTCCATCAGTAGTTATTTGCTCCCATTGTCTTGGTTCCATTACTAATTTTCTGCAGTAAATTCCAGCTCTGTCCTTCCAATTTTCTGCAGCCTTACTTGAAGGTATCCCTTTCAGTAAAATCTCCTTTTTCTGTTCCCACGTTGGCTTAGTTCTTAAAATAATTTCTGCTACTTTGTGAACAAAGTATTCTGTATAGTTGATGATATTCTTAAAAGCTTACTTTCAAAATCCTACTCTCTCCTTGCTCAACTCCCCCTCCCCTGTTTCATCACCATCCCTTTCCACTTTGGCTTACAACTTGCTGCATGTGTTATATATACATCCCTTCAAATCAGGTAATCTTAAACTACCTTGATGTATGCTTGTGGAGCATCAACTTATTCCATTTAACACTTGCTCTCTTCTCCTCCCAAGAAAATTCCTTATTTTATTAATTATTGTCCATGACTTCTCTGGCTGATAAAAGTATAGCTGACCTGTGTATAAAACTAAAGAGATTAGAAACATTGTCATTTTACAACTTGTGTCTATAATTAAGAGCTTCCTGCTTCTCAGTTTTTGTATTGTTTTGTTTAGTTTCTTAGCTGGCATAATAGTATCTTTTTTAATCCATACAGCTAAATACCTCATCCCTATTTTGCGATTTTTGCTGAGTCTTTCTGATATTTATTTGAGTTCAACATGCCAAACGCATCTTTTATAGGGTTATTATTAGTTTTACAAGTTCCACAGGATGATTCTAGTTTAAAAGGCCAAAAGCATTTCTTGTATTGCAATTGTTAGCTCTTTACGCGCCATATGTAAACCAAACTCACTATATCTCATTGGTAGTTTGGGGTCCTTGTTATAGTGTGCATGCCAAGTAAGTTACATGCTATTTAAATTGCGTATCTTTACTAAAGCGAGTTTTGTTGTCCATTTGTCGGGAATTCACTTCCTGTTTTGCAATTTTCGCTGAGTCTTTCTGATGTTTATTTGAGTTCAACTTGCCAAACGCGTCTTTTGTAGGGTTATTATTAGTTTTACAGGTTCCACAGGATGATTCTAGTTTAAAACGCCAAAAGCGTTTCTTGTATTGCAATTGTTAGCTCTTTACTTGCGTATGTTACTACCTGTTACAAACTTACCTACTCGAACGCTGAGTGCCACTAGCTGTTGTAAATGCTAGCAGTCATTTCAGTTACGCTATTACAGTGATTCTGCTATTATTTCTGTAATCTACTCACATAGCCAGCCCGAAAATGTGTCTAGAAACACCCAACAATTTGTTTTAACACTGTCGGAACTTGGAAGCTAGGCGTACCATTTTTGTTCTCATTTTAATTTTTCCAGTTATTTCATTTGTGGACCAAAGCATTTTATTTACAACCAAATTAGTTAGTCAGAATACCACTGCCTTCTACTAAAAGAGATTTAATTTCTAATGTGTAAATTTTTCTCTTTGAACTTTGTATACTAGAGTCTTAACAAGTCTGTAACTTCTAACTCTGCATAGTGTGTGCTTGATCAGGTGTACAGCTGGCTTTCCCCTTCTCTATCTACCTGCCTTCTCCCTTTTTAACTTTATTATCTAAGCAGCTCTTTTCTTTTATTTTAGCGTTAATTAAGATTACTGTAAGACACCTCCAAAACAAAAAAAACTGCTGTTTGTCACCTCTCTGCCATCTCCTGGAACCAGGAAACCTTGCCGACGTGAATTTCATCAGAAATACTCCTGCAGGAGTGCATTTTATTATAGGAACGCAATTGTACTTATTTTTAGCTACTGCCTTCCATTGTGCAACAACAGTGTTGTAACAGTCTAAGTTGTAATCAAACCCAAATATAGGACAGGTGTGCCCACTACTGCAAGTCTTTCCCCCTCTCCATTTATTTTAGTTTGACTTAACACTTTACATAGAAACCCTACTAGCTGTTCCTTTCTAACTCTGGCCTTCTGCTGTAAAATGGTCTATGCTTCACAACCTTCTCCTCTCCCCTCAAGCTGCTCTTCTGCTCCACAAGTATATATCGAAGCCAGCTTGCTCAAAGGTAATAGGGTACTGATCTGCTACCTATACCAATTCTTCTCAAATCTTTTTTTTTTATTTTGCAAATGCATTTGAATGAATTTCATAGTATTTATACATAACATCTTAAATAACTATGTGGGCGGCCACGGTGGTGCTGCGGTTAGCATTGTCAGCTCACAGCAAGAGGCTCTCTGGTTCGATCCTCGGCTGGGGTGCCTTCTGTGCGGAGTCTGCATGTCCTCCCTGTGGTCCCGTGGGTTTCCTCTGGGTGCTTCGTTTCCTCCCACATCCCAAAGACATGCTGTAGGCAGATTGGACACACTAAATTGGCCCTAGGCATGAGTGCGTGTGTGCCTTCCGTGAAAGGTTGGGCACCGGGCTGGCAACTCGACACTGTAAAACTCTACTGCCCATCATGAGCAGACAGGTGATCCGCTGTGCTGACCCCTAACCAGGGAAAAGCCGAAAGAAGAAGAAGAAGACACCTAAATACCTCATCTTATTATGTCCCTGAAAGTATGGATATTGCTGAACCAGTTCTTGTGTGGATATATAGTGTACTGCTATAGCCTTTGTTTTATCTTCATTAATTTTATATCCAGAAAAGACCTGAAACTGTCCCCAAATGTTCTGCAACATCTAAATGTCCCTTTCTGGATTTATCAGGTACGAAATAATATCATCTGCAAATAAGGCTGACTTTTCTTGAGTACCATATGAATTATACCCTTGAGTGTGTTTGTTCTTTATTTTCCTTGTCGGTGGCTCTAAGTGTAAAACAAATACTAAAGGGGAAAGAGGACATTCTTGTCTGGTTCCCACTTTCAAACACAACTTGTCATAGAGGAACTGTCCCACCTTAATTCATGCCTTCATCCCTTTGCATATCCTGCTATTTATCCCTTTTGTTCTGTCAGAAAATGTAAATGTTTTCATTGCCCTACTCATAAAATCCAAGATGGGTCTTTTGAATGCTTTCTTTGCATCAAGACCCACCAATAATAACCACATCTTCTTTCATTCTTTTCTGTCTGCATCATTATTGTTCTGTTAATGTCATCAAATGTTTGCCTGCATTACACAAAATTACATTGGCTGATATTTATCAATTTTTTCAACTTCTTTGCCATTCAGTTCACTAGTATAGACAAACACTTTATAATCATGGTTTAAAATTGAAATTTGTCTATCTATATAAAGTAGGATCTGAAAGGTCTTTGCCCCCTTTGGGTAATGCGGCCACCACAGCTTTCTTCCAAGATGCTGATACTTTCCCATCTTTTAACATACTGTTAAACAAAACCTTCCAAATCTGTATTACCAGACCTTCTAGGCCCCACTCACAATGTCTAAACCTCCACAGGAATACTGTCTGTTCCTGGACACTTATCTGTTGATTGAATATACATCACCATTTTTATCTCATTTATTCCTATCTTAGCTAGTAATTGTTGAACGTCATATTCCTCTAACCTTAAAATAAATAAGTCTTTCATGAATATTTCCATGTGTGCTTTTTTTGGTTTATGCATTTCTCTGCTTTATGCAAATTTAAATAAATATTTCTGAAATATCTCTAATACAACTGTAGGATCTCTGGTTATTTTTCTTATCACAGGCTCCTTAAATTTGATGACAACCCTTTCTACTTTCTGGTGTCTAACATTTTATGCTCCAGAGTTGTTATCAAAAAGTAGTTGCTTAACAGTAACTTTTTTAAACTCATGCATATTATCCAAATACTCTCCCTTTAGCACCCTGCAGTTCCTCCTCTTCTGGTTTTGTGAGATTCCTTTTGTTCTATATTACTTTAATCTTTGTCACTCTTTCTAAATAATTCCCAGTACCTCTTTCTCATACTTTCCTCTGTTTTTTACCTATTTTAAACTCCATTTTTGTTTTATCCCACTCACTAGCTATCTCTTCAGAAGAACTTTCTGTCTTCCCTAATACTGTTTTAACCATTTCCACTACCAATTTTTTAAATTCCTCTCTTTTTAACAGGTAAGGAGGAAAACACCAGTGTCTTAGTTTTACTTCATTACCTTGCATCTTTATTTTAGTTTTTAATTGTGCATAATATGAAATTAGTTACCGAATGTGTGTCAAAGCTTTCAATTAAATATACATGCTGTTATGGAATATAATTCAATCTAGTGTAGCCCAGGTATTGTACTTTAGAGAATAATATGCTGATCCCTACTACTGAATTCACATCTTGCATACCAAATATTCTCATTTATTTCTTCAGTAACCTACCATGTCCTGTTATATTTTCCTTTCTAGGACCCCCTGATACATCCTCACTGTTGCAAACCAAGTCCAGTCCCTACCCATAAAAAATGAAAAATATTTCCTACTGAAAGATGATTATTTTTCTCCAAAATCTGTTAAGCTCTGTAGATGTAGTGTTAGGTGAATTATAAATAAATGCCAGTGTAGTCCTTCTCCCTTGTCGGTAACCCCTTATTGTCACAATTTTGCCATTTGTCTTTTTTCACTTCTGTCATTATCTGATTCCTTCTAGCAATTAGAATCATTACCACATTTTCCATTGTCCTTCATATTCTTTTGAATGACCATCAAAAAATTATTTCTTTGTCAAATTCCCATGCTTATTTCTATCTAACTTTGTCTGCTAAAGCATTACTATTTGCAGCTTACATTTCTTGGTATAATCTAGTACTTTATGCTTTTTGCCTTACCTGTAAGGCCATTTACCTTCCATGATAATATGGACAGAGCAGACATTATAATAGAATGCTGTTATTCCCACCTGTATATTTCCAGCTTTTACTTTAGGCACACTCACTAATGTTTGGCAGCCTAAATGCTAATGCTTCTTGTCAGCCTGTACAACTGTTCCTGTTTTGGAAGAATGTTACTATTTACAGGCTTGATTTATACTGGCACAAGATGTTTCTGTTTTTGGAGGCATGTCCCTCTTTTCAGGCATGATTTACCTCTTCACTTAATTGTCCAAATCCCCCTCATTATACGTGATGTTTCAAGATGTTTAGTACACAGAAAAATATACTACGTAAACAACTTACAAAGTGGCACCAGTGATTAAGAAAAAAGGACACACATCTTACATCTTCCTTTTTCAGAAGCAATTCATTAAATTGTACAGATTTTACACTGTCTCTTTGAAAATGAACTCGTATTTTCCTTCTTTTTTGTTGCTCTCTGTTTTTTAAACATGTGCTTCTGAGTAATATTCCACATTCCTCCTGAAAGTAGGAGGATTTATGAGCTATTTTGTAGTAAAATTTTATGCTAACTAGATGTCCAGATCTTTCACTGGGTGTACTAACGTTAAGGGCCTTTTTTCGTATTTTCAATGTCTGCAGGTTGAGAGGTATGTTTATTGTCATTTCCATTTGAACCTGTATCACACTTTTCAAGACTCTTTATTTTGGTAGAAGCACTCAAACAAGAAACTAAAATAGATTTTCAAAATCGCCCATACACTTTTAGTTTACAACAAACATAAAGGAGCAGTTGCTCCAGACTGATAACTGTACCCAAAGGCATTAGCTATTCCAAAATTAAGGTTCTCTATGTTGACGTTGAAGTGCATGTTAGAGTCTGTGTTTCTACTTATGTCGATTGCTGTCTTTCCTTCTCATATTTATATATATATATATATATATATATATATATATATATATATTATATACATACATACATATATATATATATATATATATATATATATATATATATATATATATATATATATATATATATATACACACACACATACACATATGCATATTCACCTCCCAGATGTGCAAAACAGTTTTCATGCTTTGTTTACATTAATGATTAGCCCTAAAAAGTGTACTTTCTACCTGTATATAAATAATCAAAATTGTGTACTGCTATATTAAATGCATTAAAGTATTAAGGCTGCTGGGGAGGCAACTACATGTATGTCTTTTTCACTTCACACATTTTCAAACTTCATTTATTTTTCACTGAACTGCTTGCCAATTTGCCTTAAATGTTAATTACACTGTACTGAGAGAAGTATAGATAGTGCAGAGTGGTCAGGAGTCTAATGATTAATTGCCAGTACCTGCAGACAGTTTATTTCCAAGTAAAATATATAGACTTCCTGTCTCCCACTGAGATAATTTGCTAATAGAAAAAAAAGCTTGCTGGTGATTTGGCAAATGCAAGAAACTAGTTTTTTCCACGCTTTTCATCATTTTGCCTTTTTAAAATATGTTTGCTATAAAAACAGTGTCTATAGCTTAAACCAAGGACATTAATCTAGATATCAACCCCTGTGAAAACAGAAAAAATATTATTTTAATTCTACATATAATGTATTTTGCATACTTCTACATCCTCTACTCCAGCAGCCTAGTTACATTAATTTTAATTTGTTTCTTACCAGTTTTTCTCACTCTGATACATTGAGATGCCTTGATAAATTACATCTAAGAAAAAAATACTTTCTTGCTTTAATTAGACTTCCCTCACCTCACAGATTTAAATATCCCTGACTGCACTGCATACAAAACTGCTTTACAATGTAACATGTAATTTATATCATAATTTTTGTACACATTTTCATAAGAATGGGAATTATTTACTTTATTTTTTCATTCCCTTCAGTGTCTTTTTAATTTTAATAGCAAAGTGAAGTATATGCGTTACAGTTCACCCACTTGTTTAACATAGTCAAAAAAAATCTCAGTCTTTCTCAGACACTTCTTCTTGCAAAGCCATATTTTATATGTTTAGTCATATATCTAATGGGATTGATAATTTACAGTCTCATTTATTCTCTAGTTTCACAATTTTGTTGGTGTTCTTGCTGGTCATCTTCCTCTCCCAGCACCAGTCTCTGGTACAAATCCATTGAACTCCTGATTCTTCTAGTCAGCTCATGTGCTTTTTTGTCACTCATTTTCCTTTTGTCAATGGAAAAGGTTTTACTAGCAGAGTTTCTCTGTGGGCTTTGTTATTGTCAGAAGAATGAGAAGCAGAGTTCCCTTTTGCTTATTGGCTAAACTTTATTTCCTTCTTAGCCTGTATTGCATCCAAATATATAATTGATCCTGCAGGAATCAAATATTCAGAAGACAGTTCAATACAGCAGCTTGAATCTCACATCTGCTGCTCGACATTCCCTGATTGATGGGATAACCTTGCTTCTGTTCTGCCTGCTGTACATTGAATAATCATTTTCCAGAAACACTCTGATGTCTCCAGCTTTTAATACTCTTCCTTTCAGACACAACTTTTGTCAATAACAACTGTTTTCTGCTAGTATGATTGCATCTCTAGTAATATGGGTCTTGTCTGCTTCCTCCTGACCAAGTGTGGAGCATACACATGATGTACCCTTTCATTTAATAAATTTTGCTATGAAACATAAATCCAGTTGCTTTTATGTCCCTTTCAGTTTCTCTGGTATAGCATCAAATGTCAGGTTTTCTCTAGACTCTGTCTTCTCACTCTGCTGTTTGAAACAGCTCTTCTTGAAAAGCATCATGCTTAGTCAACTTTTTCTTCATTTCATCCTCCAATGTTTGCAGTTTTATTAGTGCATCTGAATAACTAGTTAAAGTTTCATCTATTTGTCCATCCTTTTGTTATTTGACTGTATATATTCCTTCAGTGTTTCACTTAAAAACACCTCTGAGTGTATTTGATTTATTTTTTGTCTAAAATGCCAGCACTCAAAAAGCCAAAAAAAGGACTGAAAATCCAGGAGAAGAACAAATCCTGAAAGTCACACTTCTCATTTAAACTTGTTTTTGCAAGCCCTCCCCCACATCCTCAACACAGTGGGCAAGCCACCCACACACTCTGAACTTATATATAACAACTCTGAAATTGCCAAACCTTGGAGAAAAGAGAATATTCTAAGAAATAGCCATCTGGGCCTTGGTATATGCAAGTCTGCTCTTTCAGCCATTCAGTGTGTTTCCAGACTCGCTCCAGTGATCTTTCCAGCCAAAATTTTCTCTTCTTTTCTAGTTGACTTTTTATTAATTTCTTAAATTGTTTCTTTGCAGGCATGTGGGCAGTGTAATTGCAAGTCAACTGATTTTTTTCTCAGTTTGATTGTTTTTTTTTTTCACAGTTGCGGTTTTCAAACCAGAAAAGTTTTAATAAGCCCTGTTGATCAGTGTGTAGCCTTCTTGCAAGTCCAGTGAAACCTTAGAAACCTTGACCATTCTGGGCTTTTAGGTCTATCAAACTAAACTCAAGTGCACAAACCACCACTTACTGCTTCTTTGCTCTAGGTTCTAAAATATAAAAATCCATAAAAAATCATTTAAAAATCAAACTGTTATAAAAAATTAAATTCACAACTGAAACTCACCTCCTAAAAATGGCAAAATGCCAATGCAATACTGGAAATCACATAACCGAAGCCGTAGATTCCTACTTGCTGACACCTTTCCTATTCCTTCTGCTTTGAACCCTCTGTACTTAAAGCACTTGTCATATTAATCCACTGCTATTGCACTTCAAATTCTTGATTTTTATTGTAAGCAATTTCAACCATCTATATAAATAACCCTCTATTAAAAAGATATATTAATTTGTTTATAACTATGGAATAGTGCAGTATATGTTTTATAAACCTGTACACCTATTCCCTGTGACTCTGCAGAATTTGTACACATTTATGTTTATCTGTGTTGCTTTATATAATCCCTGAGTATTCCAACAGATGTATAATTATAGTTTGCCACTTACAGTATATCCCTGTAATTGTCATACTGTACTGCTTTCCTGGGCTGAGAGTACTCTATACTGGTTAACAAGTTTAAAATATAAATAAAATGTATGCAGCTTTGAGTACCATAACCCTTGACCTATTTTCATAGTTTATTTAATCCTTCAGTTTTTCCTAGTCTCATATTTTACTCCCTTTTCCAGATCAGCATAATCCATTTTCCTAAAGTTCAACACCATTGTATTTGTCTTTATATTATTACATTTTACCTTCTCTATACCACATGGGGGTGTAAATAACATATTACTAAATGGAGCAGGTGGTGTAACAGAAATATATATTCTGCATCAGTATAAAAGTCTTTACAGTGTTTTTAGACTGCTCATAGTGTTGTGGGAACCCATAAGCATCTTTCTGTCTCCCAAAATTAGTGTGCCCTTCCACCTATCTCAGTTCTCTTTTAATCTCTACACTTAAGCATATAAGATATATATCAGTGGCCCACCACCCTCTCTGTTCATTCATTTAAAGAACTAAAATGTCTCTGGACTGAGCTTACTAATTAATAAACTAGAACAGTAGCTTTTTGTGGAATGAGACTGTAGCATATTTTTAGTGTAGCAAGTGATTCTCCTGTACCACAACTCTCTGTCCATTTCTTTCATTTGTTCACTGAAAAAAAAATCAAAATGCCATTATTTAGAAGATGGACACACATATGCATATTTATGAAAAATGTTGGAATTTGAGGTTCTCGTGTACGTATTAATAGATTTTTTTTTAATCATTTTGATAATTTATTCAGTTTATTATCTTAGATGTGGAAAACGTGCGCTTATTTCTAATGTATTTGTGTTACCAATGAGCTTTCTTTACATTTTAAGTGCATAGCTTGGAATTCTTTTTTTTCTGCTTCAGTGAGACTTACATGATCAGAAGAACTAGTATAGATATAAAATAAATAAAACTTTGTCAACATTTAATGCTGTGCCATGAATACTAGTCCTCATAACTGCTGGGAAACACCTGCTAATAAATAAAGTACATATATGGTGTTATATAAACAATACACTTTTTCAAAGTTTTGCTAAAAGGATAAGTAATGTTTAGGGTAGGAAATAGGTACAGGAATGGTCAATGGCTTATAACAAATAATGTCAGTCATAACATTACTTATCCCCATCTCTTTGATGAAGTACACTGAACTGTCTTTGTGGAATACCAGGGACAAGTTGGGATCATAACTTAGGGCATCTGATAAGAAATTAATTAGAAGAAAATTATTTTTTTTCTCTCTTTCCTTAGTTGTACTTCATGCATCCTTTCTGTTTGTACAGTGTAGGTCCAGACTGTATCACAGTAGTCTGCCCTCCTCTTAATAGCTCATGTTAACATTTGCATTTTGCCATTTATTCCCTTGTGGCTCACAATATTTTGGCTTTGTTCTCCTGTCCCCCCACACTCAGCAGAGTGTAACCCATCCACTCTGTAGATATTTGTGGCTTTCATGTGTACTCCCCATACTCCATTCTAGAGTAATTGATTACCACACTATATTTGTGGCTTTCACGTGTACTCCCCATACTCCATTCCTTTGAGTAATTGATTATCACATAATATCTGTGGCTTTCACATGCACTCCCCATACTCCATTCCTTAGAGTCCTTAGAGTAATTGATTACCACACATAGTCTGCCACGGTAAGGGTAAGCTGCTTGTGCTGATAACTGGCTGCTGTTATTGTGGAGTTCAGCAGGCAGAGAAAAATTATCACTCCTGCACATTATGATGCTTCCATACTCATCACTTATGCATCTGTGATACTGCACATGCAATATTCATAGCCTGTACTTAATCAGTGACTGAGATTCTCTGCTTGCTTGCCTACTCGTAATTAATGAACTGCACAAGATTTCACACAGCAAAAGCCTGCTCAGGCATTCCTGTTTGCACAATACATTCCCAGAGGTAGTGTGTATGAGGGGGGGGGGGGCTTAGTGGGGAGTTACTACGTCAAGTCCAAGAGTTGAGGCAGGTGGTGCTGGAAATATTACTACATAAAGTCCAAGAGTTGAGGCAAGTGGCGCTGGAAATAAAGTGCAGTGGTGTATGCTTGGGATAATGAAAAAAAACTCACCATAACAAAACAGAGTCACTTTACAGATTTGTGAATTTTTAAGTAAACTATGCAGGATTTAACTTACTGTATTACTGTACAGTAGCTAACTTTTATAATAGTTTTTTTTTGTTTGTTTTTTAATCTGGAATGATATTTGTATGCCATCATATTAAAAGTATACCTTCCTTTTTTGTCTTAATCTTCATCCACACCACCCCCAGCTTTTTGAGATGGCATTGCTTTCCTGTGTTGGGGAACTCCAGATTGACTGTGGGATCGCATCATCATCTTTGTCACCAGGATGGATCCATGCAGCCTACAGTCTGTTCAAAGGCCGGTTAGACACTCTCTGGAAGATAATCAGTGTGCAACCAGAAGTCCTGACAGCACTGCAGAGACACCTGCAGTCTCTTGACACTGTGTGTCATACAGAAATGGTGAGTTATGCTTGGCGGCCGCTCATGTAATTACACTGTATTTTTCTGTACTGTGTTATGTAGTATTTCAATATATGTCTTCTTAATGTACACTGTGTTCATTCATTCCAAGACACAGAAACCCTTTGGATTAATTTTATTAGCAAATGAATTAGAGGTGCAGGTTCTTGTTGCAATGTGTGGAGTACACAAACTGCTTTGTATATCATTATGCAGCACGAATGTTAGCCTGAACCACAGTTTACCCAGTTATGAAAAGAATAAGGTGCATGCACATTGATATATGTATGTAACACATTCCATGAATATGCTGTGTGTGTGTGTGTGTGTGTGTGTGTGTGTGTGTGTGTGTGTGTGTGTATATATATGTGTATATATATATATATATATGTATATATATATATATATATATATATATATATATATATATATATACACACACACATATATACAGAGAGAGAGAGTTACCCCCCCCCCCCACACTCACACACACACACTGCCTTGCATTTGGTCTAAATGCAGGTTTGTCAGCATCTGTTTTATTGACCTCATTTGGTAGATATATGCAAATGGTCAACAGATGTGTGAGATTGTGTGATCTCGGAGTTAGTATATATAATTAGCAGGGGATGTGGAGGGTGCAGGAGAGCTTGTCCCCATGCAAAAAACAATGTTTGAAAGTTTTATGTGTCAAGTTTCTTTCTCAGTGAATGCATGGTAATGTGTCAACATTCACTTTGTTCAATGTTTTGTTGATGTTTCTGCTGGGCTACTCGATTAAAGTGAGTAGTCCCATACGCACACACGCACATATGTATATATGATTCCCTTCATAATCTCAAAATACTGCAATATCGAATTGCAGTATCTCAAAACCATGAAGTCGAATACCCTAAACACCGAACAAACATAAACCCGGCACACAAAATCACGAATCTACAAAATCCCAAAAAACACACATCACACAGTAGAAAACACATACATACCTTCCAATACTTCCCTACAACAAACATAACACACACACACACGCACACAACCAAACACATACACAAACTTACCCTTAGTATATGCAGGGGGGCAAGCCCCCCACACCCCCCTACTTATATATACTAACTCCGAGGTCACACAGCACTCCATAACACACACAACCCAGCACCGCACATTCCACATACCCCTGCACAAACACACATCACATACACACAAACAGCAGCACTCCCAACACTAACACGTTCACACTGCACAACACCTACACTAACCCAAACCTCAAACATCCCAACACACTCAAATCCTCCCCAAAACCCTAAAAAAGTACACTTACCTAATGTGCTATCCATACCGCGGGTTCAGCATTCTGCATTCGACATTTCTGGGTTCACAGTTTCCGTCTGTTCGACTTTACAGGCTCGAAATTCTAAAATTTGATATTTTAGTATTTCGAGCATGTAAAGTGTTCCCATATGTGTGTGTGTGTGTGTGTGTGTGTGTGTGTGTGTGCGTGTGTGTGTGTGTGTGTGTGTGTGTGTGTGTGTGTGTGTGTGTGTGTGTGTGTGTGTGTGTGTGTGTGTGTGTGTGTATATATATATATATATATATATATATATATATATCTTTTGTATGAAAAGTCAATTGCACAACTGAACTTCAGAGCTGTGACTTTGAGTCACTGCACAGAAGGGCACATGCACATTTATGTGAGTGGGGAATCATTAACTAGATGTTGGGTTTGTTTCAGTATTGTGACTGTGTGAGATCACACTATATCAGGGATTTGGAATGTTTCAGTGTTTTAGTGTAGAAATATAGCTAAGGACCACAAATGAGATCATAAGAAGCCAGTCTCATAGAGGAGATGTCCAGAACGTTTTGTCACTAATCCACTCATCTCATTTATTTTCAGAAGCTCCAAGGTTAGCAGACTTTCTACTAGCACCATACAGGGGTGTCCTTTTTACCCTTTGTTATTTGCTTTATATTTAGATTGATTGGCAAAGAAAATAAGGGAAGCAGATTTTCAAGGATATAATTGGTATGGTAATCAAGAATAGTTGGCTTTATTTGCAGGTGATATTATTTTGTACTGGTACATCCAAAAAAGGATATCATAGTGTTGTGGAACATTTTGAAATAATTTCAAGACTTTTCAGGATATAAAATTAATGAAGGTAAAACAAAGTCCGTAGCTGTAAATTATGCACCGCACACAAATTGGCTCAGCAATACCCATATTTATGGGGATGTGATAAGACGATGTATTCAGGAAAATGGAAAAAGGCTTCTTTTATGGCAGCTAGGGATATGTGGAAGAGACTAAACAAATGATAATACACAAAATAAGAAAATGGAAGCTCTTGTTTATGAATATGGATAGTAAGATATAAGCAGTAAAATGTTTTAGTTCCTTTAGTTTTATATATGGGTCCAGCATATTTTTATCAACTTGAGGAGAAGTTGTGGACAATAATTAATAAAGAGATGAAAGAATTTATCTCAGAGTTGAAAAGAGCAAGAATTAAGTGGGATAAACTGATCCTTCCAATAGAACAAGGTAGTTTAGGATTTCCTGATTTGAAGGGATATTGTAGAGATAGACAGTTAAGGCTCTTATACATAACACAAGCAAAAAACTACAGTTCAAAGCAGAAAGGGATGATGATGATGATGATGATGAAGCGGGGGGGGTGAGGAAATAAAGAGTGGGAGTTTGGATGCAGATCCTTAAGGAAAATAACAACCATACAGAATACTATATTTATAAAGAAGCAGAAAGTATTCTAAGTACTAAGTCAACATGAGAATGGAGAAAGGAGATTTTTGCCAGTAGGGATGACAGCAAGCAGCTGTACAGAAAATAGGCAAAAGGGAGGTTGGTGTTTACTGGAGAAAACTGTCAGAAGAACCAAGATACTGGGAGCAAAGAACTAGAGCTGGAAAGGTAATAGAGTGGGATGAGGCCAAAAAGATATTTGGATTGCAGGCTAGAGACTACCTTCTTTACCAGGGATTGATATCAGAGTATACGAAAAGAGAAAAGGATAGGGGAATCATACATGAAAAACCTGCTGTGGTAGAGTTCTTAGTTGAAGCTAGAACAGAAGCTGCTGTTTAAAAAGGCATAATCAGTGGGGCATATAAAATATTGAATAAAAATTGTAAGACTCAATTAGAGGAGGTTAGAAAAGACTGGAAAAAGAGATTGTAAAAGCAGTTTACCAAAGAACAATGGTTGGACATATGTATGGCTCTCAACTATGCAAGAAAGTCCAGAAGGTTTAAGGATTATTTGTTTGGAAAAAGAAGAAGGTAACTGGGAGCATATGTGTTGATAATGCAATGTGTTGGAAGATTTTAAAAACACCCTGCAGAGTACTTTGTCAGGGGTCTATATTAGCAAATCGAAAAACCCTTTAACCGAATACCTAAACGTCGACACCTGTAACGCGAACCGCAAAAATCCCGAATGCACTAAACAGCGAAAAATAAAATAGCGAACTGTCATAGTCAGCCAACCCCACCACCCGTACATACTACCTACCCAAACAAAATAAATAAACAACATACATACACTAACCAAACCCTGCTTCTAACCTAAAGTAAAGCACCAAAACCCTACTTCTAACCCTACACTAAACCCCACAAACACAACTAACTATGCACTATCCTTAACCCCTCCCTAACCCTAAGGTGTGTAACTACTGCACAAGTCTCCTACAGACATGCACCCAAAAAAATAAATACACATACATTTAACACAACCCTACTTCCAACACTACACTAAACCCCACATACACAACTATCTATGCACTATCCTTAACCTCCCCCTAACCCTAAGGTCCGTAACTATCGCACACTTCCCCTACAGACATACACCCAAAACAAATAAATAATACACATACATACAGCTAAATAAAACCCTACTTCAAACACTACACTAAATCTTACATACATTACCTATCTATTAACTTACCTTAACCCACATCCTTACTCTAAAGTCTTATCTATCGCACACTTACCTTACGGAGCTATACCGCAGACGGGCCAACCATTGCACTTCGACATTTCCATTTTCGCTGTTTCAGACATTTGGCGTTTCCATATTTCACGCAATCTGTGTCACTCTTTCCGCATTAGCAATTACGGTCTTTCGCTCTGCTAATAGGAACCCCTTTGTTAGAGATATTGGGTGCGCAAATTTCTGTAGCACAGGAAGTGACTCTTCTGAGCTGGGACACAAGATCTGAATTGCCTAGACCTGGTAAGGCCTTATTAAGTTTAACTATGTTTCCTGCTAAAAAAGCAATTACTAGAAAATGGAAAGCAAATTCTAAACCAACTGTATTGAATATTATGAAAGAGATAAAATAGGTGGAGGAGGGATCTTTAGAAAAGAGAAGGAGGAAATTACATAAAAATAAATGGAAATTGTGAGAACAATGCATGCAGAATAATGTTCAAGAGGAAGAGGAGTGAGGTTTAAGGGAAGCCAGGAATTGAGCAAATTATGTAATGTTGGACTGATGATAGAAAAGATGTGTGATGTATAATGTATGTAAATGAGAAAAATGTTTGTCTGATTTGTTTTCTTTTCTTTTAATGTATGTCTGCCTATTTCTTAAGTGATAATTTATTAAAGATTTTTTAAAAAATAATAAAATGATAGAAGGAGATGCTACTTGGAAGAAATTGATGGTGTCATGATGAATGTTGTTAGTGCATACGCTCTGCAAATTGGGTGTGCGATGGATGAGAAAGAAAAATTTTGGAGCGAGTTGGAGAGAGTGGTGGTGAGTGCACCCAAGGGTGAGAGACTGGTGATTGGAGTGGATTTCAGTGGGCATGTTGGTGAAGGGAACAGAGGGCATGAGGAAGTGATGGGTAGGTATGGTGTTATGGAGAGGAATGCAGAAGGTCCCATGATAGTGGATTTTGCGAAAAGGATGGACATGGCTGTGGTGAATACGTATTTTAAGAAGAGGGAGGAGCATAGGGTGACATACAAGAGTGGAGGAAGATGCACACAGGTGGATTATATCCTATGCAGGAGGGCCAGTCTGAAGGAGATTGAAAAGTGGTGACAGGGGAAAGTGTAGTCCTCTCACATGCTGTTTTGAGTCCTTGCCGTTCTTCTTCAACTCCACCTTTTTTCCACTTATTTTTGAAGTGCTAGAGCCCTGAGTAATTCCATGAACTGTTATGATTTCTATCCAGATAACTTCTAGGTCTTCACCCTGGTGTATGTTGACCTTAGAGCCTTCTTTGACTATGGCTTGCAGCTGATTGTGGCAACCAGTGGTTTATGCTGTGGGCCAACTGTTTTACTGGGGATGACTTTGTAATCACTGATTCTACCCCAGTGCCCTTTCCTTACTGAGAGGAAGTCTACCTGAGTAGATGTTGGCCATTCTTGTATGTGAACTTGTGACTATCTCTCTTTCTGAACCGTGCACTGGCTGCTATGAAGCCATTGCCAGACAGAAGGCTAGAATGGCCTTTCCTTCATTATTACTGTTGCACCACCTATGTGGACCCAGGCAGTCCTCATACCCTGTTCTGTCTGTCCCAATATGGGCATTCAAGTCAACCATTGTCAACCCCAATTCATCTTGACCTGTTTTATCTAGTAGTCCTGCAGCTGCTGACTGAATGCAGTCTTTTCCTCACTATCACAGCCCTGCTGTGGGGCAAAAGCTGAAATTATGAATACTGCCATATCGATAGGCTGGAGTCTGATTAACATGTGTTTGTCACTAATTCTGATGACATCCCTCACTGCCTTCTGAAGCTTCTCCCTTACCACAGTTCCCACACCATTTCTAGCCTGTCCTCCTCCTGAATAGTAGACTGTGGATCCCAAGCCAGGTGGCTTTGCTGCATGCCCTTCCATCTTGCCTCTTCATGTCATCCACTTCCAAGCTACATTCTGTCAGTGAACCTACATCGTGTGTAGCAATTTTTAGCTCATGCTTGGCAGGTTGATTGGCTTCATATCTAGCTTTCACTCAACTGAGCTATCCCAGGTAACCTAAGCTGAGCAACTGGAGCATAAGCTGGTCAGTAGCTTATTGACCCAGAGCTGCAGGCACACACTGGCCAAAAGTGGCAGATACACCCCTCCCACCATTAGCATGGGCCCCTGGAGTGCACCACAGGTCCTTAGTGTATATTGGTGTAGCCTGGGTCCTCAACCCACTTAGCACTGGCAAATACCTGTGCCCATTTGGCAACATTAGTCAACATGACCAGATCACCTAGAGCCATATTTTACACTGTTGAATTACTCCATTTTCTCCTGTCTTGAGGCTTCTGTGCACCTCAGTATATGCCCAAAGTAGATGGTCTGCACAATTCTTCCCCCTATAAAACAAAATGAATAATCCGTCCTGCTGCCCACAGCTCCATTCTTTGGTGAGTTGGTGACAGAAACATTCAGCATGTTTTCAGAAGTGGGAGAAACCCCACAGAGACACAGGGAGAATGTGCAAACTCCAAACAGGCATTGACCAGAGGTCAGGATGGAACCTTTTACCTTGTGCATGGGAGGCAATGACTTTAACCACTATACCAGGTGTTATGTCAACATCACAGATACCTTTCTTACTCTTGATCATCCATCTGGACAACAAGAGGACTATGCTACTAACACATTTGATTCTCTGGCCACCTATGCTGCAGCTTTCCGTTTTTCTCAAATTATAACTGAGCAAACCAAATCTCTTCTATTAAAATTTAACATTTCAGGTGGCAACTTTTCCAAACTCAACCCAAACTTTTTAAGATTAGCTACAGGTAACACAGCCAAGCCATGCTCCCATATCTTCAACCTTTCCTTAACTACTGCATCAGTCAAATACCTTCAAACAGTCTTTCATCATTCCTGTACCAAAATTGCATACTCCTAAAGAACTGAGTAACTACAGACCCTTCTCTAATCTATGCTGTATTATAAAAAAATATTTGAAAAACTGTTATAAAGCACATAAACAGCTATGGACTACTTTGTGATGCACAGCATGGTTTCTGTAACTCATTTAGCACTTTGACTGCCCCCATAATGGTTACAGATTCCATTTATTGTAACATGAATGAAGGCAAAATCCCAGTAGGTTTAATCATAGATATGACCATAGCCTTTGAAACGGTGACCAACCACATCCTTCTTAATACGCTAGCAACACTGTACTTACAACAGTATTTGCTGGTTTCAGAGTTATCTGCAAAATAGATCATTACAAGTTTGCTTAAATAACTTTCTCTGTCCATTCTACCTCCAAAGTACTGGAGTCCTGTTGTGCTCTGTTATGGGACATTTACTGTTCTCATTGTTTGTCTCTGACCTACCTGTTGAATTCCCTGACCTCAAACTAGTCACGTGTACAGATGATATTCTCCTTCTGCAATCCAGTAATAACCACTGTGAACTCAAAAACAATTTCCAAAAATGTATTAAACTATCACTGATATATGTTATTGGTCTAATTCCAATAGACTACTAATAAACCACTAGAAAACTAAAGTCATGGTGTTCTTATCCTTTGTGAAATTATCCACTTTCCCTCCTTTACACATTTCTGTGTACAAAAATCCCTAGGAATTAAGCTTGACCATGTCCTTACATGCGTGACACATACTGACTTTATATCAAGCAAAGTAATAATCCAACTTAAACTGTGCTATAAAATCTCACATATTGTCTCCCTAAAAGCCCACTTAGCTGTCAATAAAAATGTACTAATACTTAGATGGACTCCAGTTCCTAGTCTTTCAGTCAGTTCACAACACAAAATATAAACATCCAAAAATGAAATATGTAAATGAGTCCACCTAGCTGACACTTTACCCCACCACTGTACTGTCCTTAAGAATGCTGGTTGGCTGTCAGAACCAGACAGGGCCATCTTTCTGTTAAGCACACTAACTTTCAAAATCCTGAAACAAGGCTGCTGCCCACCACTGAAAAGGAAACTTCCTATTTTAGATGCCACATGCCAGCTACGAAGCTCACATGATAACAGGCACCCTTGTAAGACTAAGATTCAAAACTGGACTAGGCATGAAAGCTTTCTCCAGATTGGGACCAGCTACCTGGAAGCACTTACACACTGAAGCAAAAAAAAAAAAAAAAAAAAAATTGCTAATTAACAATCACATAAAAAACAAAGCTTATACATATCTTATACAGTAGTGTGATTCTAATTTCTGAATTGCAGCGATTAAGCCAGTGTGGTATTGTAAATAGTGTCTGATCTCATTTCAGGTGGATATATGATACCAGTGCACTGCTGAAATTTTCTCTGCTTGTTTTATTATATGAACATGATTTCAAAAACTATATGTACTGATTAAATGTTTATGTACTCTTATGTCACTCACTGTTATTTTTAAATATCTTTGTATGTTTATAATAAATAGCTGACATATGTCTCTACAGTGTGTATTGTACATGTAATTGACTTATGATATAAATACTGTACATACAAGGATGTACTAGATAAGTATTAACTGTCTTCTGTTGTCTAGCATGTTATGAGCATGAGTTATGACTGTAAAGAGTCAACAGATCAACTCACCCACCTGGTCATCAAATAGTAAGTAAATACATAAATAAAAGTCTTTGGTCTTAACAAGGGTTAACAGTACAGAAGACCTTGATGTCCTCTGCAAATTTTGCTACACTGCAGTGAATACCTACTAGTAAGGTGGGCATATAAACATGGAAAATGAGATCCCAGTAATGAGCCCTGTGGTACACCACTCAAAGTGCCATACTCACAGCACTACTCATTGCTGAGTTGTACTGACGATTTTTTACCATTTAATCACTGTGACCCCCCCAAAAATGTAACAGTTGAAGCCTTATTTAGTTAATGCCTCTATTACTGAAGAGTGAGTGACATACCTGTCAACATCAAAAATCTGGACAAAGGCCAATGAAAAGTAGGTACAACTGGCCCAAAATCAGGACACTCATTAACATAAACTTTGCATACATTATCATCTAACCCTGCCCACTCCGTTGGAATTATGGAATACCAACATGAAGATTGTCGTCACTAAATAATAATAAACAATGGCAGACATTTGAATTTCAGACTTTATATTCCTCAGAAAATACATGATAATGCAAACCTTGTTATTCTAGCAACTATTTCAGCTTACAGGAACAATATTTAAAATTTATCCCTATTTTTGGGCCTTTGTCCCATGGTCTCACTGTCCCACCAGTATTTTTGGCTTTGTCCAGATTTCTTGCTCTGAAAGATTGAGATATATACTATAACTGCTATATTATCTCTCACTAATATCTATCACCTGATTTAAATTTTGTGGTAAAAAAATCCATTAGGTTCACATTACTACACAAAAACCTAATGTCACGTAACTACAACCAGGAACACTACGAGCAGTGTATAAAAACCTGCAGCTACTAGTAAATAAACTAAAAGTAAGCTTGGCAACTTTCTTCTAAAACACCTGAAACGAGATGAAAGCGTTCTTTCTTCATTCACCAGAAGAAATGAATCTGTTATCATACATCAACAGTCATAGTATTCACTCCCCTATGAAATGCAAGAGGACTGAGTTGTGTTAATAGAAATAATTAAAATATCACTAATGCCAAGTATCTTACCTGCAGTGATACTTAAACATCTCAAAGGATTTTGCAAAAATATTCGGCCACTGTAATTAGGCTCCTATGTCCAAGGCACAGACATGTCAGACAGGTCTATCCACTGATATTATAACATACATACAACGAACAAACCCAAAATAATACGCTTACCATTAACCATTCCTCCAATTGTTCCGAGACTGGGCCAGATTTGTTTTTTAGTCTCTGCAACTTGCCTTTTTATAGTTCCTTTTCATTTGTCCTCTAAACAGCGGCAGCACAAGAGAAAAATATGGACATTTCTAGCTTTATATGCATGACAGTGAGAGCCATTAATGCCTGGTGTGTGCATGTTGCAAACTGACTGCCTCCCGGTGGCATTAATAACTCATCCTTAATTCCCAGTTCCCACCCCTCCCAAAAATGTAAAATAGAGAAATGCAGCTCAACATTGTTCTGTAGTGCCACATTTAGCCAGGTAATGTCACCTTTACTTGTATCCTATCAACTATGAGAGAAAGGAACACAGACTGAGTGACTGTCCTAAGAATGACAGTATGCTGCAATATCACATAGGTGTTAAGTAGCATTTAAGACAGATCAGGAATGACTTCTTTTCACCTACCAGCACTCAGCTGTGCATGATGGTGTTTGATGAGCTGCTGTCCTATAGTGCACTCACTGTGATTCCAGCACAGCACCAGTGGCTATCTGCTACCTGAGCTTACCTCAAAGGACACAAATAACAGAAAGCAAATGCAAATCGTACTTGGAGAGCAATAAGACATGCATGATGCACTGTTACAGCCTGAGGGCATGACTGTCTGCCAGTTTAAAACACATTTGCAGATTTCAGTAAATAGTCTGCTGTTGCTGTATGAAATGCAGGAAAAATCTATCCTCTACTGGAATCACTGTTACAACTGAAAACATTTAATCTTCAGCATAAGCATTCATCTGAGAGATCAGCCCAGTATTATTAAACATATAGTAGATATAACAAAGTAAATAATTCCTACCAGAGCAAATCACCGGTATTTAACCAGTAAGATAGTTATTTACTACATGCATGCTGTGAAAAGCCTAAATAAAGCTGCATTCTTGCTCAGCACCGATCTCCCACCATACGGCTCAGCCTGTAGTTCAAGCTCATGCACTTAAATAGGCAAGTTAAAGTGGGGTCGCGATACTTCAGTTGTCAAACCGGGTTTGATGCCTGTTATAGTTATCCCCTGTCCATTAGTGTTAATTGCCACTGGCGGGCCAAGACACCATGAAGTGAAGTGTCCACTGTGGATCACCAGGAGAGTGCAGTGCCACCACCATACAAGGTCTACAACCTACTACCTCCTCGGAATCAGAATCCAAATTGTCTCCTGGTGGTTTCAGTTCTGAATTTAACTGTGACATAAAACTATTGAGCAAGGAATAAGAAGGAACTGAAAAGTTCACTTAGTTACTGCTTTTTTCTGAGTCTGACAGCCAGACTAAGATCCTTGCTTTACATAGCTGCAATGTGACAGTCAAATTAATTTTCCTGCGCAACTGAGAGCTAGTTTTGCTTAGGTTGTTCTCATATCTGACTCAAGTTGGACAGGCACAGGCAGTCATGCACTGCCTCATGAAGTTGATGTCACGTTTGTGCACATTGGCGATGCATGATGATGTCAAACATTACTTAAACTTGTAAATAAAAAAAAAAATTGAAGAGACCACTCAGAAATTCGTGGCACCCCATTATGTTGCCCTCAAAACCAGTAAATACCGAGAAATTCAGTACAGATGAGAGGTCTGGTGGGTGACTGAATTAAATTGTTTTCAGCATCTGTAGAGATTCTACAGCTTAATGGTAAAGGTGTATCATAGTAAAAAAGATATCACATTTGTTGTATAAGATCTCCCTTTTATAAACCAGTACTGTTAAATGTCAAAATATGAGCTTGTCCCAGTTTTATCCGTTAATTTAAGCAGGACTCTTTCAAATATTTTACCCAGGAAACAAATTAAGATGATAGGCCTGTAGTTGTCAGCTGTGGCTGTATAGCCACATGTATGCACAGGAACTACATATGCCTTTTTTCTTCAAAAATTAGGAACAGATTCAGACTTAAGCACGTTTTGGAATAAGTAAGTCAACACAGGAATAATATTGTGTTTAATACTCGATAAGAAAACACAATTTTTGCTATCAGAAGCAGCATCATTTCTGACCCCCACACTCATTAATAAGGGGACAGTTTTCCACTAAAACTTTCATGGAGTTATCACATGTACTAGGCTGGCTATTACTGTCTTTTCCAAAACTGGAAGCAAACAATCTGCAACATACTTATCACTGACTATATTTCTTCCATTGACGTTAAGGGCAATATCTGTAAAGTCCTTACTCTTAGTGTCCTAACCTGTTTAAAATATATTTTTTATTAGCCATAGAGAAATTTGCAACATTAAAATCATATTTTCTTTTATGTCCCCAGTAGCCTTTCATAAAATGGACAAGCTTTTCTTATAATTAGAAAGATTTTTTGTGAAAGGGTTTTTTTCTGAATTTTCTACCATTTCCTTTTTTTTTTTATATTCTTAAATAATTTATTATTCCATCAGTGAGGGGGGTTTTGTCGAGTTACGAAATGATATTTTAGCAAGAGGAATGTAAGCATTTTCTAGACCAGCTAATTTAGAGTAAAATAGTTCCCATTTCTCTTTTATATTCAAACCACTCAGTGATTTAGACCAATTCCATGAGACAGCTCATTGTTAATGGTGTTATAGTTCCCTTGCATACTATCTTCTCGTGGAATGTAATGTTTCAAAATTCATAGATGAATTCTGTAGCAACTTAAAGGTGGCATAGTTGTAATCTGGATTTGTTAGAGGAGGAAAATGCACTATTTTACCCTCAACTCTTCAGAGCACAAAGCATCATCTAAGATATCATTGCGTGTGGGTCCATTTACTATTTATACAAAGTTAATAGTATCACCAATAATGTTTTCCTGGGACTTCCAAGATGGCTGCACACTGATCAACAGCTTAACTTCAGCTCTCCCAATATGAAATCAGAAACTGAGATAAAGGAGTTCCACTGAAATTATTTATGGGGTAAAAAGTTAGTTACTGGCTAGTAAGTACACTGTCTGGATGATAGCAAAGAAGAAATTTAGGGAAACAAAAAAAGCAGAAACACAACAGAACTGTTTTATTTTCATTACTTCAACACACTGGTACCTTGGCCATTGGTTATGAGAAATTGTTGGTACCCCATTTACCTGTTGTGAGCAGTTTTATGCCACCAAAGCTTTCATCTGCTGTAATTCTTTTTGAGCAAATGCTCTTTTGAAGAATTGAACATGACTATCGGATGTTTGTTAAGGGTTAAAAAAACTTACAACATCACTAAGTGTGAGTGGGAAAGTTTAAATGAGTTAAGGGCAAAATTGAATGATTATGTGTTTAGGCAGGCAGACAAGGGGGGCAATTGGGTTCTTATGAAAAACAAGAATACAAGGAAATGGTTTATGATTTATTAGATGTTAGGGAAGACTACATTAAATTAAACCATAACCCAGTTAATAAATATAATACTGAGTTATTGGAGATTTTGGAAAGAGGAGAGCGTTTGGGCTTCCTGACCAAGGAGAATGTTAGGAAAATGTATGTTGCAAAACCTGTTGATCCAATATGTTATGCATTGCCTAATATACATAAGAATATAAGCTGCCCGCCTGGTAGGCCCATCATCTCAGGGGTAGGTTTATATTGACAAAATGTAGGTTTGTTTTTGGATTTCTTATTGAAGACTTATTTAAGTAAGATTCCTGCTCATGTTAAAAATACTGGAGTTGTGTAAGGTGTTTAATGCAGTGGACTGGTGTGATGATTGTTATTGGGTTATTGTAGATGTAAATTCACTCTATACCAACATTCAGACCAAATGGGGCCTTGATGCCATTTGGAACAATTTGGGTGATGGGCCTAAAACTGCTTTTATAATCCGGCTGCTTGAATTTTGCCTTACTCATAATTACTTTAAATTTGATGGTGATATATTTTTGCAACATAAGGGAACAGCTATGGGGGCTTCCTATGCTCCAACGTATGCTATCTTGTATATGGGGTACTTTGAAAAGTTGTTCATTTATTGTTCTGAATTTAAAAAAAAAACGTATTGATTTACAAATGCTTTATAGATGACCTTATTTTTTGTGTAGGGGTGATGTTAGTGAATTTGATTGCTTTTTTAGTGGGTTAAATTCAAACAATCATGGTTTAAAGTTTTCTATGAAAAGAGGTGAATCTTGCAATCAATTTTTGGATGTAGTGCTTTATGTGGATAACAGCAATAGACTTCAGTACAAACCATTTACGAAGAACTCATCAGTTAACAATTTCTTGCATGCGGGTAGTATGCATCCTCCCCACTTGTTAAAATCGTTGCCCCTGAGTGAATTTAAGCGCATTTGTCTAAACACTTCTGAAGAGAGATTTAAAAAGAAATTTGTGAGGGAAGCTAGTGATAGACTTGTTAAGCGAGGATACAAGGTTGAACATTTAAATCAGGCGTTCAATGAGGCATTGGAAATAAAATCTGGGCAAAAAACTATGGGAAGCTATAAATTTGTTATGAATAGGGATACAGTTACCAGTGCTTCTGATGAAAAAATGCTCTTCTTTGTTTCTCGATACTGTGATTTTTCAGAGTTAATGAGAAGGGCGCTTTTGGACCTCTGGTATATTATCTGTGAAGATGTCACAGTTGGCAATTTGTTTCCAAAACATGTTAGATTTTCATATGGTAGCTATGCCAATTTAAAAGAATTATTGAATATGCCTTTAACCAGAGGCCCTAAAGCTGATGTAGGTGTTTCTGCTTGTAGACGCTGTAAGGTATGTAGTTATATTAAAAATATTTCTGGTACAATTATTAATGGTAGAAAATTCACCTGCAGGGACAATTTTGGATGTAATTCTTCTGGGGTAGTTTATATCGTGGGATGTGGTTGTACAAATGTAAAATGGTATATTGGTCAGACAAAAAGAGCAGTAAAGGTTAGGATCATGGAACATTTGAGGGACATTATCAGTGGAAACTTTAAGAGTCCAGTGGCTGAGCATTTTGTGAATATTCATGGGGGTAGCACTAGTTCCTTTTTCTTTAGCATTTTGGCATAACCTGTGTTGATTGGGGGGGTGATATGGTGAGTTGGTTGAATGAATTAGAAAGTAAGTTCATTCTCAACTATGGAACTTCGTTTCCTAGTGGTCTTAACCTTGAGGTAAATATATAAAATTTATATGAAATTTATACTTTTCATATTTATTAATTTATAAATGTATGAATTAATGAGGTTTTTACTGTCATGTTCACTTAATCTGTTCTAAACATCAGTTATAAATGTTAGATATATTTCTTGAAAAGTTCATAATGTTAGTTTATATTAGAAATAGTTCAAAATTAGTCATTTAAAATGTTTAAGATGGCTGTATTTAATAAAATATGTATGTAGTACTTTAAAAAATGTGTATGCAGCATTTTAAACAAGATGCAATTTTTCAATTAGTTATTTAATTGTATTAATTGGGGTTTGAACCTTTGTATATAAAGATGGTTGTTTGTAATTGTATATTGTCCATTGAAGGCGAATGGCCAAGGTACCAGTGTGTTGAAGTAAAGGAAAATCAAACAGTTCTGCTGTGTTTCTGCTTTTTTTTTTTTGTTTTTTTAGTATATGGTTTGTTGAAGTGGTGGATTTGTGGAATACATTTTTCATAAGAAATTTAGAGAACCTGAAATAAAATCAACCAGAATAAATGAAGATAAAACGCCGTCTAAAAAGGATTCTGAGCTGCTCTGCAAAAAGCAGTTAAAGCTTTCACTCAAGCTATGGCTTCCAGTAATTTAGAGAAAAAATAAATCAAATGTACTCAGACGTGATTAAAATAAATGAAACTTTGAAGGCATATATTGACTCAAATAACAAAAGGCTGGTAAAAATGGAAGAATCTTTAACTAGTTGTTCAGGTGAACTGATTAAACTGCAAAAATTAGAGGTTGAAATGGAGAAAAAGTTGGCTGAATATGAGGCTTTTCATGAAGAGCTGTTTCAAAAAGTAAAGTTAAAAGACAGAGCACACAGAGAGAACCTGAGAGTTTCTGCTGTACCAGGGAAACTAGTGTTAAATTATTTATAATGGCAGAGTAACCAGACTTGCAACATACTGCTGTGTCCGTTATAGTTTAATATGTCCAAGCAGTTTCACTGTCTGGAGTTATTTCAATTCTGTTATAACATAGCTAGAAAAAAAGTCTTTGCTTCTCACAAACTGTGTCATGCCTAGGATCAATGCACACTTGATCAAGATGGTTCTTCAGAAAAGCAAGCACTGTTCAGCTTTTATTTATTTATTTTTTTTATAGCAGCAGATGTTATTCTCTAGTGTCCTTGTGGTTTGCATGAGTGATTCTTGTTCCATGACATCTTTGCGTCAGTTGAAGTGTCTGTATTTTATTCCTTTCATTTCTGCATCTGAAAGCTCACAAAAAGTCCCTGTTAAAAATATCAAATGTCTCTCTGTATGTTTGTCAGTCATAACAGGATGCCATTTTACTGCATCAGTTTAAGCCTAAGCCCACAACCACTTGTCTTCACAAACAAGCTAAACTCGACATGTTCTTCTTTTCATGAACCAACTTTAAACCACATATATTAAACTAAGCATGTTTTATTTCCACAGAAATTTCTCTAGCAGGTGTCTGACGTAGATAGCTTGTTGCTAAGGACTTCATACTTTCTATATTTTTTTTAACTTTGCAGTTTAAGCCTTGAATTTCTGCTTTTTAGAAAGAAACATTTATTTCAAAACTTGTATTAATAAAAAGCATATTTTTCTTTTGCATCATAGCAGACATTTCTTATTTCATAATTGCTTTGAGGAAAAATATTTTACTTTATAGCTATCAATTCCCCCTTTTTTAATTAAGCCAAAGAAAAATGCAATCTACAGGAAAATGTGATCCTCTGTACTTAATAGCCTTTCTTCATTGTTAACAACAGTTACTTGTTTAACAGTTTTATTAACACAAATTTTAACCCATCTCCTCTGTTATATCTGAGATAGCTCCATAAGTTGCATTTGCTAAAACTTCCATCAACTTTGCATCTTTCCATAATTCCCATGTTGCCTTAGTGGCGCCATACCAGGGAAAAATCCTGGCTCCTGAAATAACACCATTTCCTATGTCTGGTAGTTTTAAATCTTTTTCTGTTTTGGAAAAACTAACATGAACCTCCCTCTTTTTCTGGTGATTGCGTACCATGTCCTCCGGTAATTTGTGAGTAATTTTTATCATTGGAATTGCATACCCTATGTAACAGGATACCTGCCAACCTATCAATAGCCATTTGTAAGCATTCTTTCCACATATGAAGAAGAACCCTTCTGCCAGAATTGTAACATTCTCTTGGTCCATGGAATTATCATGTGTTAATTCACATACTGTTTTTATTTTATCAACTCCTCCGTGATACTCAGGCTTTTCACATGACCAGAGTTGGTGTAAAGTAATGGAATAGTTACAATTACTAATACCAACCCTGACTGCCCCTTTCTTTTGAAGACAGAGTATCCTTTTTTCTGCTTTCAGCAACTGTAAATGTTCTTTTATAGCTGATTGTCTTACGACTCCATTTTTATAAAACCCTTTAAACATAAATCCCATATCTGTAACCTCTACAGAGACTGCATGTAGTGGCATTTTCCCTCTGTAAGGAATGTGGCTACAAACCCAACAATTTGACTTATGTGCCTTTGCAAACAAATTTTGCAAGGCCAAAATTGTACTGAAATCAGGTATCCAATCACGATGTCCTTGTTCTTGTGATCTATTATATCTGAGTATCTGTCACCATTTTTTTCTTTCTAACTTTTTTATTTTCATTTTCTTTTTTATTTACATTTCTTTTTTGGATTGCCTTGTCCTGTCCATATATTGCTGTTATAAACAATATATACAATAGTATTAAAATGCATATGAGTATTAACATACATCCCCAAAGCTTGCATCTCCATGTGTGAGGTTTAAACAAACTGATCTGATGTTGTTAATCTTCATTCATCCCTTACTGGTGGGTTATCGGTTCCATCCTCGGAACAGAGCCAGCCATATATCAAGCTCTCGTCAGCCAAAAACTCTCGAGCCAAGGTCCTACTTAAGATGCACTTCTCCCTGTTACCTCAGATCTCGTTTGCCACATTGCTGTACAGCCATGTCAAGCCACTCTCTTCAGATAAGTGTATAATTTTTTGAAAGTTTATATATCGTTTCTACTTTAAAGTTTTTCAAACAGTATTGTATTATTCTCCTACCCTATCATATCCTTAAGACTCTCTCCCTTTATTCTGTTTCCCTTTATTACCCTTTTCTTACCTTTGAGGTAATTCTTCATTACCATCATTGGTAATCCTTCTTCCCTCTCTCTTCTTACTCTTTGGGTAGCCTTTACTCTTCTTCTTGATACTGTTGTTCTAGTATTGGTTTTAAACAGTGTAAGGATTGCGGCCGTAAGTTACCGCTTTCCGATGGCCATGACTTATGTGTCTATTGTTTGAATGTCTCCCACCTTCCTGTGGATCCCCTGTGTGGGATTTGTAGAAATTTTTTGACCAGGACTCTTTAACAAGAGAAAGAACAAGTTAATCCTGAAGGGTCTTCTCAAATCTCCTTTCTGTGAGGCTATTTCTGGGTCAGAGGGCTCACCCCCTTCTGCTAAACCCCATAAGCGGCGTTCTTCCTCTTCCTCATCGAGGTTGCTCACTTCATCTCCCTCTGGAGATCGCAGGGAGTTGACTCATAAGAAGGTGAAAATGACTACTACTTTGGCGATGCCACCTGTGACCCTTTCGGCTCAAGGCACGGCACCGCCCCAGTTGATTCTTGATCCAGCCATGTCTTCCTTATCGACACTGGCACCGGAGTTCCTGGTGCAGACACTTATGGCTCCGACAGTTCCATCGCAGCTCTTACCGGCACTGTCCATGCAGATACAGTCTCCTTCGGCACCGTTGGTACAGTCCCCTTTGGCCCTGAGCATGACGTTACTGTCCTCCACGGTGCAGACATTTTCAGCACTGGCATGCTCTTCAGTGCAGTCCTTTTCAGCACATTCATTGTTACCTGTGCAGACACCTTCCTTGATGGCACCATACCAATCAGTGCAGACACTTGCTTTTACAGTGCAGACACCACCTACTTCAATAGCGCTGACGTCATCGGCGCAGACTACTTCAACACCATTCTCTTCCATGTAGACATCCTCGGTTCCGGGCTGTGCACCTTTTGAATTAGCAAGGAACAAGTACTCTCCTTCCTTGGATCCATTCATTGGTAGCCAATATAGTCCTTTTCTAGAAAGGCCAGAATCACCCTCAAGTTTCTCTATGAGGTTGACCAGGAGCCTCTTTGAGCAAGATGTGTTGCGGCTTGTTGACCAGTTGCTTGTGGCCAGACATCTCTCTCAGCCATCGAAACCCACGTTCCCTCCTTCAGGTGAACATATATCTCCTGAAACTCCAACGTACACTCCTCCTTCGACTTCCACCCAAGTATCGAAGCCCATTACTCAGACTGCAGCTTCCCTTCCTCTGACCCCAATAGTAGATCTCACTTTGGAGCCGGAGTCATCCTTCTGGCCCTCGGTGCACTAGGCATCGGGCTGTTCTCAGGCCAGTGGCTGTGCCGTGGGGGAGGGCATTCTTGGTTCCATGCCAATTGTTTTTCTATGGCACCCTCCAGGAATCCTCCCTATCTCACGCTTCACAGTCCTCTTGAGACTCCTGGTCTGGGAGTTGGCTCGTCGGGGTGGGGTGTGACCCCGGTTCCGAGGTTGTAGTGCTCGGTTCCAGACTTCCATCCCTCCTTGGGTGGGCTGGCCTTCCAGGCCATGGAGAGGGCACTTGCCTCCACTGGCAAACCCCACATGTCAGAGTCCTCTCCCCCTCTGTGCCGCAACTCTTACAAGCCACAACCGCCGGACACCAGGCACAAGGGCCTCAGGCTTTTCCCCCTCAGGAGACCCCCTCTTTGCAGTCTTCCCCAGAACCTCCCACTGAGGAAGTACCCCACAAAGCTTTGTGCAAGAGAAAGCACATGGACTCCACTTAAAAGCCTTTGACCGAAGATGCAGACTTTTGATGATGGGGAAGGGTCTCCACAGTCACCCTCTGATGAGGTGTCCTTTGGTGACATCCTTGAGATGCTTAGACAGAGGGGTGACTGGAAGTCCTCTAATCCTTCCTCAGAGGATTCCGTATCCCTGCAGGCCTTTTGTGCCTGGCCCCCTACCTTCTGGGTTACCCTGCTGGCTAGTGAACTTGTCCAGCTCATCATCCAGCATGCATGGAAGGCTTCTGACACCCTGGAAGCGATACCACAGAGGCCTTGTAAAATCTTATCACCCCCAGCTGGGCATCCCCATTGGTCAAGAGGTCTTACAGTAGATGCCATGGTGGTGGTGGCTTCAACTAAGAAAGACTTGGCAGAAGAGAACCAAACTGTCCATCCACCCAAGAAGGAGTCCCGGGCAATAGACAGACTAGGGAGGGGTGTGTTTGCTTCAATGACCTTCACCGTAAGGTCTTTGAACTATTTGGCACACTTTACGAGGCTCCAGAGGAATCTTATCAACCAAGTCTCTGAAACCTTGGCAGGAGCTGTTTCTGATGAGGTCCGTGACAACATAGCTTCTCAGATAGCCACCCTAGAGTCCATTTGCAATTCTTCCATGCATCTTATTTCTCACGCAACGGAAGGAGCGGCTAGAGTGGCAGGCACAGGTATAATCACCAGATGACATGCCTGGATGCACCTTTGTGACTTTGCGGACTCCTTTAAGGCTTCCTTCATGAATGCCCCCATTGAGGCCATGTCTTTGTTTGACCCTAAAGTTAAAGATATGCTGGCAAGGTGCGAACAAGATGGCAAGACCCTGTCTGTCATTTGGTGTCAGACAGTCCACTCCTCAATGATTCTACTCCAGAAATCAGAGGAGCGGGAAGATGTGGCACAGGAAATCACAGCTCTTTCTGTGACGCACATGCTGAGTTCTTCCATAGAGGCAGAGGGGGAAACTCCAATGGAAGATGCCCCTTTTGGGTCAGAGGAGGTCCATGAAACCAGGGTTCCAGAGATTCTTTCTCTGGCCAACCCTATCAGTGCTCCTGAAGCATTGCCCGACTGCTCACCTCTAGAAGCGGTCAGGGGTTGTTTTTCCTTGTACCCCAATGCCTGGCAAAACTTAGCCACCAACTCTTGGGTACAACAGATAATATCCAGAGGCTATTGCATCCCCTTTCATCTTTGTCCAACCTCATCCAGAGTATTATCTGATGTTCCACCCAGTCAAAGGGAAGCAGCAGCACATGAAATCTAAAACCTGCTACAAAATAGAGTCAGAGGAACGGTTCCCCAGACCAATGAGGATCCATTTTTTACTCAGGGTTCTTTTTAGTGCCAAAAAAGACAGGGAACTGGAGACCAATTCTGGATCTCAGCACACTGAACAAATTTGTAAAAACAGAGAAATTCCAGATGGTCACGGTTCAGTCTATCCTTCCTCTGATTGGATGTGCTGTGTAGATCTTCAAGATGAATATTACCACATAAAAATGGACAAATGCTCAAGAAGATACCTCCACTTCTGCATAGGAGCCAGTCACTACTAATTCTGAGCACTGCCCTTCAGTCTGTTTACAGCCCCCGGAGTGTTCACCAAATGCATGGCAGTGGTTATCGCTCACTTTCGACTTCAAGGATTCCAGGCGTTTCCATATCTAGACGACTGGCTCCTCACCACCCCCACCAAGCATCTACTGGAAGAAGCCCCACACTACACTCTCCTCACAGCACAATGCCTGGGAATTACTGTAAACTGGGAAAAGTCCAACACAACCCCAGCCCAGTCTTTGGAATTCATCGGGGTACTGTTGGACATGAGAAATTGCACAGCATCTCTTCTGGTCCACAGGCTTCAAAGAATAAGACAACAGGTTCAACCGCTGCTCTGTCACCACAAATCTCCCGCTCGATCTATACTTCAACTCTTGAGGTAAATGGTAGCCTCAATCACCATTGTTCCTCTAGCCAGATTCCACATGAGGCTCCTTCAGTGGTTACTTCTCACTCAGTGGTACCCTCTACAACATCCTTTGTCTTTTCAGATAAGTGTAACTCAGAGATGCAAGCAAGATTTACTCTGGTGGACATCTCAAAAATCCCCAACAATGGTCTCGCCCCTTCAGCCCCCGTCAGCTGAAAGCCATGGTGATCACGGATGCCTCCCTGATATAAAGGAGCATCACACTGTAATGGTTAAGGTATCATTTTAAAGCTGACATTCATACAAACAAATTAAATACAAATTGTATAGGTCTACATGGTACATTGACCAAGATAGTGTGCTTTGCTTTTCCAAAAAGGTAAAAAATATGCACAATATCAGCATTCCATACCAAATATTTAATAATGACTTTGATACACACTATCAACTTTAACACTGTTGGAAAGGTCAGTGTCTGCTGTACAACTTTTGCATTTATATTTTTAGTCTAGCTTTTATAGTTAAAGAGTTATGAACATTTGTTTTCTGTATGGTATTACAAATGGATTTTCTGAAAATGAGCTCAGGCTGCACTGTTGTTCCTATAGTGGAAGCAATCAGGTAACATTTTCTAAGCTACTCTGGAGTGAATGAGTTAAGGCTTTACCTACATCTCATATAGCACAAATGTATGACAATTATCGTCAGGAATGGAATAGACTACATGAAAAAATGTTATTTATAGGACAAATCTTGCAAATGCACAAGAAGAAAATGTAGTAAAGTGTACTGTTAACCTTTTAAAAAGGGTTTTAACAGCTTTTCATAATTTGCCTAGGGACAGTAGTAAGGGGCAGGAATGCCATCTACAGGCAGAGACTCAACATAGCATTCAGACTTTACAAAATAAAAATTATGATTTAAAACAAGAATCGGATAGAGCCCAACAAGATTTACTAAGGGTACAAACTATAGAGGTTAATCTGACAAGACAATTAGAGATTTACAAGGGTAACAAAATAAACCAACTGAATTGGCCAGGGATCAGCGGAAATGGCAGTTATTTCTCCCGCTGATATTTAGCAACAGTCTTGTTTATTGTAGACTCTGCCTCAGTGGCAAGACAAAAAAGGATTTTTTTTTCAATATGTTGGCATTTGATAAATGGTTGACGTACGCTGCGGGGTCTACTTGAAATGATGCTTTATGTAGATTTTTTTTTCATTTATTCCCAAGTGTTTAAAGTCATATGGAGAAGCAGTAAAATATGTTTTACAACATTTTGAACCTGTCAATATTTATAGCGATGTGTCTATGTGGTAAATTCTTTACACTTACACATGGCAGTTTGGGTCAGAAGGGAATTCGTTGACAATGTTGGCAAACCGCTAAAACATGCTCCAGTACTACGGGAGTTATGGACATTGATTACCCAGAACGATTTACACGGAAAGCTTAGTATTTTCAAAATCAAAGCACATCAAAAATGTAATACAGAAGAGGCTAGAGGAAATGCTTTGGCAGATGCCAAGGCAAACCATCAGCTGAAACAGGTGAGTGGCTAGACTCACATGACTGCTTTAAACACACAGACAAGGTAATGTCAGTTGAAAACACTACACCTGTAGAAATACAGGATTTGGCAACCCGTCAAAAACAGAAAGGGATTCCTAAAAAATTGGACAGGTGTGTGCAGGAAGGGGATGCCAAACAGGCAATTTTTTGTCTATCCAATGCCAGACGGGAAAAAAATACCATATGTCCCAGGAGATCTAGCTAGACAATTGGTCGAATATAATCATAAAATTTTGGGCCATATAGGTACAGAAATGTTAAGGAGTATAGTCAAACAGAAGATGTGGAATCCATGTCTAAAAAAGATGTGTAAGACAGTTTTAGAGGGATGATTGGTTTGTCTACAAACTAATGCAAATATAAAGATACCTCAACTGCATAGAGTACCAGTGGCAGATGGGCCATGGTATGCTATCCAGGTAGACTATGCAAGGCCCCTCCCAGCTGCAAAAGGGGGATACAGATATCTGTTAGTGGTGGTTAATATGTTTTCAAAGTGGATGAAAGTAATTCCCACCAAGAGTATGACAGCTAAAACCACGGCAGGGGCATTATGGAAAAATATTTTTGTTCATTGAGGATGGCCTCGGGTCAAAAAATCTGATAATGGACCCCAGTTTACAAGCCAAATAATGTGGTTTTTGTGCAAGTTGCTGGAGATTCAGCACAGCTTTCATTTTCCATATCATCCACAATCCAACAAAATTGTTGAACGGATGAATCAGACAATCAAAAAAAGGTTAAAAAGGTGTGTTTGATAAAAGGCAAGGATTGGGCGAGATATTTGCCAAGTATTCTTTTAGGCATTAGGGTTACACCTAACAGTAAAACAGGAATTTCACCTTTTGAGGTGATGACAGGGAGGAAAATGCCCCTCACACTTCCTTATGACCCAGAAATGGTGGATAATTGACCATTACTGACAGCAGTAGAACATCAAAAATGGTTGAAAGATATACAGGGGGTATGTGACACTATAGCCAGAGAACAGGCTTACCGCCTGTAGAAGGGAATAACAGCACTTCCCATGGAAATGAAACTACAGTGTGGAGAAGAGGTGCTTATAACAAACTTCCAGAAAGGGGACCATAGGATAGTAACTGGCAGGGTCACTATGAGGTGACAGAACAGATAGGGCTGTTAGTATACATAGTACAGAAGGTAAACAAGAAAAAAATTAATCCTAGAAAATGGGATGTCCAAGGAAAACCAGCACACCATGTTGGTTCATAGAGATCAGTGTAACTTAATAAAAGTCAGACAGTGTCAGGAGGAAACGGGGACATCCAAGCAGAAGCAGCAAACCATGTTGGTTCGTAGAGATCAGTGTTAGTTAGTCGCAGCTGAGCAAATATCATTGAGGGAAGCCTTAGCATGAAAAGCTGCTGAAGTTGCCATAGAACTTGTAGAATGTGCTTTCACTCTGTGAGACAAGATGACATTGTTCTTGTTGTAGATAAAGGTAATGCAATTTCTCAACCACAAAGCCAATGTAACTTTTGAGACAGGATGACCTAGTCTTGGTCCAGAAAAAGCCAGAAATAGTTGATCAGATTTATGGGTAGATTTTGTTCTGTCCAGATAAAATCATATTTGCCTATGAACATCCAAGAGTGCAGGCAATACTCTCCCGTTAGAGTGGTTAGGAAAAAATACTGGAAGGTCAATAGATTGGTTGATAGACCGTTCTGATACCACTTTTGGTAAAAAGGAAGAGTTAGTTCTCAGTGATACCCTGTCCTTATGTCCTTATGGAAGATAAGATAGGGAGGTTTGATGCATAAGGCTTGAAGTTCTGACAAGCATCTCGCCGATGTGATTGCAATTAGAAATAAAGTTTTACACAAGAGTTATTTTAAATCACATGAAGATGCAGGTTCAAAGGGGGGAGCTGTTAGGGCTTGCAGGACCAAGGCCAAATCCCAAGGTTGTATTGGTTCTCTAAAGGGAGGTTTTAGGTGAAGAACCCCCTTCAAGAAAGTTTTACAGAGTCTGTATGACATGAGCGAAGAATCCTGAAAACCAATTTGGAAATTCGAAATGGCAGCTAAATGCACATGAATAGTAGAGGCAGATACCCCAGAGTGGAAAAGGTGTGTTAAGTAATCCAGAACCACCAGAACTGGGGCTGACAAGGTGTCTAACTGTTTATTCACTGCCCATAGAGAAAACCTGTTCCATTTATTGAGATAGATTAGTCTGGTGGACGATTTATGAGATGCAATGAGAATATTGCGCAATAGGCACGAGAGGTTTTACTGGAAGTGGAGAAACAAAGCTGTCAGCTTCAGGGTTGTTAGAATGGGGTGAGTCAGACCCTGCGGATGGGAGATCAACGTTGGGGATGGATTGAGGATCCACGGTTGATCTAGCAGGTGAAGCCAGAGGAAGGGGGACCAGACTTGTCGAGGCCAATATGGAGCAATGAGGCTCACTTTGCTTTTCAACTGCCATGCTTTCTTCAGAAATTGGAAGTTGAGGGGGAGAGGAGGATAAGCATAAAGTAGACCCGAGGGCCAAGCGTGGACTAGAGCATCTCTCTGTGACTGTCCCCGAGGGGGGGTCATGGCAAAATAGTTGCTGTACTTGAAGTTGGTTGGGGAAGCGAATAGATCACAGCAAGGCTGGCCCCAGTGGTTGAAGATTTTTGCTGTTATCACAGGGTTGAGGGACCAGTAGTGAGGTTGTAGAATGCACATGCTCAATTTGTCCGCTGTCATATTGGAGTTCCTGGGAATGTTCATTACAATTAGAAAGCGGTTGGAAGCTATCGCCCATTGCCATATTCTGAAGGCCTTTCGGCATAGCGGGTAAGATCTGGTGCTCCCTTGCTTGTTGATGTACCAGACCACGGACATTTTATCTTATTGGATCGCAATAGTCCTTGACGGAAGGATGGAATGACATGCTTGCAACTCTAGTAGCACCATCCTGTGTTCCAGGACACTGATATGCAAAAGGGCCTCTGTCTCCGACCAGGTGCCTTGGACTGAGTTTCCCTGACATAGCCCCCCCAAATATCTCATCACCTGTAACAGACAGAGGCTACATATCAATGTACAAGTTGTGTGGCTCAATCTCAGCTTCAAATGATGCATCATGTGTATGATCACCATGCTCCCTTACAAAGATATGGGCATAATAATGAGAAGTATTGTAAATGTATAATTTTCATAATTCTACAAGACTAAACAAACTGTGATATCTGTACATGTGTACAACATACAGACACCATTCTTTTACCATGTTGGAACTATTAATACTGTCTTCTAAATGAGATATTATTTAGCACACTGAGATACTCCCTTGCAAAGTTATTTACCAAAATATGAAAAAAAATCATAATTTCCATAACCTAAGTCCTAAACAAATGTTGATATCTGTACATGTGTACAACATACAGACACAGTTATTTTACCAAGTTGGAACTATTAATACTGTCTTCAAAATGAGGTATTACTTAGCACATTGAGATGCTCCCTTGCAAAGTTATTTACTAAAATATGAAAAAAATCATAATTTCCATAACCTGAGTCTTAAACAAACTGATATCTGTACATCTGTACAGCATTCGGACCCAGTTATTTTACCATGTGGACACACATATATAATTGTAAATATACACATTCTTGGTGTAGCCAACATACTGCTGAATGGGTACATGTAAAGAGAAAAAGCAAGGTAAGGACCACCACTCCCCTAATGAACCCAGGAC